>NW_018224053.1:4166-5889 GCF_001263595.1 Phalaenopsis equestris
ACCTAAATCCTCACATCTTCCAGGCCATTTGTGTGATCGTTTCACACGAATGTAAGCCCTAAATAATAAAATTGGCAGGATGAAACACCTAAATATTTCTCCTCAAAACTGAAGCCAAACATTAGGATAGTTTGGGAAGTCACCGAGGTTTTCTTCTAGATCCATGACAGCCCCTAGTTCTTCTTCCTTTAGATTATACAATAAAATGTTCCAAATTTGAACCAATCCCGTTTCACACCTCTAAGTCTGATTTCACTGAAGAGTCCTCCCCTTTGAAATTCCTTAAAGATAATTTTTTTTAATTTTTATCGAGAGTCTTCTTAGGTGGCTTTGATCATTTAAGATGTAATTAAATATAGGGGCTTGCCCTTATAGGAAGCATGTCCAAACCCAACTTAATATAAACCCTCTTTAATCCTTTATATTAAATAGCGGAACTTGTTACCAAATACAAAGTTTTCGCAAACCAAACGGACGTCATACTTTCCTTAGTTTATTTGATCGAGCCTTATCCTCAATTCTTGTGTTTATCCTTCGGGATAGATACAGGATTTAAGGTACAGTGCTCTTTCATTTTTAATTATGAAAAATATGGGGTCAGTTTAATTTCATACTTCAATGTCCTTCCGAAGCAGGCGAAGAGATTGGATGACCGACAGCTTCTTACGGGCAAGTCCCCTCCAACCAAAAATAACGCCGACATAGATGTTCAAAAATGAGAATTAATTATGAGAGTTAACGAATAAGAAGTGACTTTTAACATTGTGAAATCTATGAAATACCCTACTGTTGAAAGAGATAATGAATGTTTTCACATGGAAATTAATGAACATCTATTGAATGAACATTTTAAGGAACATTTTGAAGAGAAAGAACAGTTTGAAGAGAGTGATGAAATTAATTTGGACGATCTAGAAAATGAAGAATTAAATTATGTTCAGGAAAGATTTGAGATGCTGGATATTATAGAAAATGCTGATAAGAATCTAGTTCCGTCAATTATAAAACCACCTAAACTTGAGTTGAAAATAATGCCTAGCCACTTGAAGTATGTGTTTCTGGGAGACTCATCTACATTATATCTTCAGAATTAAATGATTTGCAAGAGCAAAGACTGTTACATACATTAAAAAGATATAAGAAAGCTTTCGGTTGGACCTTAGCTAATATTAAGGTAATCAGTCCTTCAATCTGTATGTATAGAATTATATTAGATGAACAATATAAATCAATAGTTGATCCACAAAAGAGATTAAATCTAATGATGAAAGAAGTAGTTAAGAAGGAAATTTTGAAATAGTTAGATACTGGATTTATATATCCTATTTCAGATAGTGCGTGGGTAAGTCCAATTCATTCTAAGAAAGGAGGAGTGACTGTTGAGATAAAAGAAAATAATGAATTAATACCTATCAGATAAGTTACTGGGTGGCATATTTGCATTGATTATAGAAAATTAAACACTGCCACCAAGAAAGATCACTTTCCTTTACCCTTTTTAGACCAAATAGTAGATAGACTTACTAGGCACAAACATTTTTGTTTTTTAGATGGACATACCAGTTATCATAATATTCATATTGCTCCTGAGGATTAAGAAAAGACAACATTTACTAGTCCTTTTGAAACTTTTGCTTTTCGAAGAATGCCTTTTGGATTATGTAATGCACCTGCAACATTTCAGAGATGTATGATGTCTATATTTAGTAAGTTAATTGATGAT
>NW_018224053.1:5978-6185 GCF_001263595.1 Phalaenopsis equestris
TTTTGGAGTTATGCGAAAGAACTAATTTGGTTCTGAATTGGGAGAAATGTTAATTTATGGTTGCAGGAGGAATTGTGTTAGGGCATAAAATTTCGGAAGATGGTATGGAAGCAGACCCTACAAACATTTAAGTTATATCTAAACTAACGCCTTCTACTAATGTAAGAGAGGTTAGGAGTTTTCTTAGACATGTTGGTTTTTACAGGC
>NW_018224053.1:7768-9052 GCF_001263595.1 Phalaenopsis equestris
CACAGATTAAAACCATATTTTGAGGGTAAACAACCAAATTTTAAAGAGGTTTTAATGATCATTCAACCCAAATAACACCTGAATAGGTCAGACTGAAGATGTTAAACCAGTGCTTTATGGGGGCAACCCATAGTAATCTTTACTTTTACTGCGATTATAGTAGCTTTTATTTGAAATTATCGTTATTTTGTGGTAGTGTTAAGCTCTACTATTCTTATTTACCCTTGAATCATCATAAAAATTGGATCCTTAGAGAAAAATTGGAACGCATTTGGACCAGAGCGAAACTGTGCAATTTTTGCCTTGGGCGCCGACGGCGCCAGCGACGCTGCTGACGACAGGTTTTTCCCGAGAGTCCAGGAAAAATAAATACAGAGGCTTGCCAACGGTACCCTCGACCCCGCCGACAGTGAGACCTGCGAGATGGCAATTTCTAGAGTTTGAATGGGAGGTTTTGGCGGTTTTTGGGCGAGAGTTACCCTTTTAAACTCCCAAATTTGATTCCTAAAGTCATATTTCCCTAAAAAATGAAGCGAAACACCACCAATTTCATTCCTATGGCGTCCAATTCCCCTGATAATCTCAAAATACGAGTGTTCAATAGGCGAAAGTTTATTAGTGCGGAAGCGCATCAAATCTTCAACAAGGTACTGATGAAGAAAAGATTGATCAAGAAACAAGAATTCATAAATCGCGGATTGAATAATCCCTCGACGACAATTGAAGAGATGATAGTGCGGCGAAGATGAGAAGTGTTGTGCTATACTTCCGTCGCTGTGGTTGTTCCTGTGGTAAAGGAATTTTATGCTAATTTGCACGGAATCAACCAGGGAGTCATTTATGTGCGAGGTAGATGGATCATTTTCACTCCTGCATAGATTAATGAATTATACATGATTGAGAATGTTCCTGTGTGCCACTATTCCAACTTTGTCCTGACAAGAAATCAGATGAAAGAGATTTACCAGTATTTAACGGACGAAACTGAAGACTGGGAAATGAGAGAAAATGGGTATGTTAGTTTTTCTGCGACACTTCTAAATCCCGTTTTGAAACACTAGCACTTTTTTATTTCTGCAAAACTGTTACCGACAATGAAGATTGGTAAAGTTTCTAAGGAAAGAGCTATTTTGAATTACTGCATCCAAAGGGGACTGCCGATCAATATTGGATCAATAATTGTGAAGTCTGTTTTGGGCCTGATCGTTCATGGATCAACTTATGGGCTTGGACACCCTTCCACAATTTTCTCACTTTGCAGTCAGTTCCAAGTGTCCTAAGAAA
>NW_018224053.1:9853-10758 GCF_001263595.1 Phalaenopsis equestris
CACTTAAAATTATGTCTATAATGATTGAATGAATGTCGTTGAGGCTTGAAATTGATCAAAATTGTAAAAATTTGGAAATTGAACCAAATCAATAGAGCCCGCCGACGACGCCCTCGGCGCCGTCGCCGACGAATTTTCCCCAAGAGTTATGTTTAATTTTCAATAGAGTGTGCTGACGGCGCCGAACACCCCACCGATGGCGAGCTCACGAAAAAACACCTTTAACCGTAATTTTGACCAGTCAACCGCCACTATTCATCATCCCCTTCCACCTAAAAAATGCAATTTTCGACCTAGGGCTTGAGAGATCTTAGATTTAGGACCATTTCAAGGCTTTTTGACACCGGATTTGATCATCTCTAGGTAACAGCTTCACTCCAAACTAAAAATATTTGATTTTCACCATGAATTTCTTCCACATTGAGGAGATCCAAAAATTTTGAGAATGTGAAGAAAATATTGGGAAGAAATTCATGGAATTTAGGGTTGAACTCTT
The DNA here is from genome assembly GCF_001263595.1 of Phalaenopsis equestris. NCBI lineage: Eukaryota > Viridiplantae > Streptophyta > Magnoliopsida > Asparagales > Orchidaceae > Phalaenopsis > Phalaenopsis equestris. The sequence goes on from NW_018224053.1 coordinate 10,350, forward strand.
AGAATTACTTTCGAAAGCCATTATTTGAATATTTAAAGTATATTTTGGAATTTTTCTATGATTACGATTAGATTGAAATGACTCCACAACAAAAGAGACGAATTTAATTTGACGAGTCTCGCTTCAACAATGCGAAGGCTCAATCAAGATTTACTTCTGTATTTGAAGGAAAGAAGTGTATACAAGATCGAGTTTTCGAAAGTCCGGGAGGGGAGATTGAACGAGTTATTACCGAGCGGATGTGGGAAAACTTCTGTTACACCACCAATAAGGCTTGCAAATATTGCGAAGGAATTCTATGCCAATGTATTCTATTCTGAAGATGGAATCGTTCAAGTGCGGGGATTCCCTGTTGAATCCGACCGTATTAACAACTTTTATGAAGTCCCAGACTCTTATAGCTGCCATT
>NW_018224054.1:0-418 GCF_001263595.1 Phalaenopsis equestris
CTATAGTATGTCCGAGCAGTCTGTGGTAAGGACAGCAGTTGGGATGATCTTTCATATCGACTTCCTCCCGCCTCTTTGGCTCTCGTAATCTGAATTTGGGATTTTTAATCAAATCCTGGAATATCTTTGTTACAGCTTCTTTTCTGAAAGAATATACTTTGTTCACTCCTGTTATCATCTCAGATTTTCCTTCGAATGTCGTCACCGGCCTTGAATCATTATTGATAGATGGTGGCGGTGATGTGATAACAGCCCCATAGACTCCAACCTCTCCGTAGGTGGCAGGCAACTGGTGGAACTTATTCCTCATGCATAGAGGTGACGTTTCACGTAATCCTATTTCACCTAGTCGGAGGGTAGTGTCAGTAGTAGCTAGCTCTGTGGCTGGGGGCCTCTCCGGCCTTTGAATTTTTTTTTT
>NW_018224054.1:551-774 GCF_001263595.1 Phalaenopsis equestris
ATCCAGGGGCGGTGAATCCAGTGGCAGAAGCAGAAACAACTCTGGGAGCGATCTCTACACCCCTAGTGGCAGACTTTACAGCAACAGCAGAATTCTTTTCAATCAACACCCTCTTCAGAGGGGGAATTTCATTAACAGACTTGATATTAAACTCCACCACAGGCTCGACGGATTTGTCAATTTCAGGATTCATTACGGCAACAGCAACATTCCCAAACTTGGC
>NW_018224055.1:0-3681 GCF_001263595.1 Phalaenopsis equestris
CAACAATTTCTTAAGTGGGCTTTTGTTATTTAAATATAAGAATATTAAGTTAGTTTTAAATTAAATTATGGAGATAAAAAATCAAGTTAAATGAAATCAGAATTATTTATGAGCTTAAAAAACTAAAATATATGTTAAATTATAATTTAATTTGAAATAACGTAATTTCTCTTTAAAATAAAGAGTTGGGATTTTTTGGGTGAAATTTTAATCATCTTTAATAATAATAATAATAATAATATCGAGTTACTTATATTATTGGAAATCGTCATGCTTCCCACAACTATTGGAAACTAAAAATCAAACTTTACATATGTTTGTTAAATGATAGCTTTGCTAAAATTAAAGGAGATGGATGAAAAAATCGATAAATGGTGTGTGGTGAATATTAAAATATTAAACTTTCTTCTTATATAATTTTTTGAAATTATTATGAACACAATTTTAAATTTTAAATATTATTTATAGTTATGTACATCAAGAATTCACCGACACGAATCTCGGGGAGATATGGCCAAAAATGCATCGCAAAGAAGGGCTCACTTGCAGAAGACAATAACATCAACTTGTTTTACCAGATGCAACCAACTGAACCAAGGCTCGAAGTCAATTGAGTGTAGACCGCCTGAATTAAGGGCTAAGGGTAATTGAGTAGATAAAAAGCATCGATTTGCCTTTCATCTCAATCAGACTCGAGGAAATAGTTCAGTATCACAAGCTGTCTCATAAATGCTTCTGAGGTTTCTCATCTGTGGCTAAGAATTGATAATAAAATAGCTCAAAAACATCTTGAATGATACGTCATTAATGAATGAGTTATATATCATGTTATGGTGACTCACTCTTGTTTTTGTTCATTTCTCTTTTTATTTTTGAAGGAGTTGTCAATTTATCCATCATCGTATACTTCTCTTTCCTGAATAAGTCTCTTATGAATCCATGTGAATGAACAATAGAAAATAGAAACCAAAAAAGCAGGACATACGATAAATGTGGAAAAATAAGAAAAACAATGTCGAGAACTTCCGTGCGGCAAACCTCGGTTTAGAGGCATTGGAAGGCAATCTGGGCGCCCAGGCACCAAGCACTAGCACCTAGACGCTAAGGACTAGCACATAGGCACCCAATACTGGCGCCTACTTGTGGGGCTCTCGGGTTATAGGCCCCTTAGAACGTAAGCACTTAAGCACTTGGGGCAGGTGCTTAGGCACTGATCTAGTCTCAAAAATTACATGTTCGCCCCTACTGAAATCAGGCATTACAAATACATTTTGGGCATCTTAGTGGTGCAAACATGCGGCTTGGATGTCCTATCATTTGGTCAACCCTGAGATAGCTGACCTTGGTTTGATGGTACTTGATCGTCTGATTGTTCAGAAATGGGTTCACCAGTTGGCCTGAAGTAAAATGGATCCCTAGATGAGGAACTTCTATCAATTGGATAAAACTAAGCCATGGGGCAGAGCTTAAATTATTGTGATTCTACATGTGGCTCTCTCTTAGACGGGGGGAACCTTCAAGATGTCCTAATGAGTGCGTTGTGGCCATTTCTCGGCTCAGGATGAAGAATCTCAAGGACATCTATTGAGATAGTCGACGATGTTATGCACTTTCCTTGAATGATGTCTTGACAAGAGGCAGATTGGCGCATCTACTTGGCTCAATGAGTTTTGATTCAAATGGCTCTTGTTTGGTCAGCATTCACGCCCAACTAAAGGTGTTTAGTGAGTGGACACTTGGTTTTTTGGTCTGTCGCTAGTGGAAGCTTAGTATTCTGTTGTTGAACCCTTGGGCTTCCACCTACAGAACATTGGTTTTCAGCTTGCGTGCCCCATTATACTATGTTTCTTTGTGCCTACTACCCATTGGATTTCCTCGAGATACATATTGGTACTTTTTTTATGTATAGCATTATATGATATTAAACAGTATAGTCAAAATTTATGAATGGCCTAAGCCACCCCTTGATTCCACCCCTACTCATCACCGCCATTGCCTCATTGGTTACTAATACTATGTGTTTGATGATCATCTTCAACACCACATAAATTAATTTATTAAATGCTTAATAAAAAAAAACCTTTTTTTTTAAATGATAAGTACATTTCATTTTAAATCAAATATAAATAAAATAAAGGGGCATTTAGGTACATACCACCAAGTTTCATGTATTTACATGTCTAGCACCAAAGTTTTATTTTTCACGTTTATATCGCCCAAATCTTTCATATTACAACAAAAATAACACAATTTTAAATTTTAAAAAGTGAAATATACCTTTTCATACATAAATAAAGTGACAAATATATAAAAATTAAAGTTTTGTTGTTAGATATGTAAATGCATAACAAGTAAGTGGCATGTATGCAAATCTTCCTAAATTAAAATAAAATAAAATAAATCTTTGTAAATGCATAACAAGTAAGTTGCATGTATGTAAATCTTCCTAAATTAAAATAAAATAAAATAAATCTCTGATGACCTTTAAAAACTTCAACACTTCAAGATTTATCCTGTCCGGCATGCCCACGGATCAGAATGGTATGAATCTCTAGGGAGAAGTTGAGAGACAAAGAGGAAGAAAGAAATGAAATAGCACACTTAATCAAGATTTATCGTGTCTGGCATGCCCACGGATCAGAATGGTAGGAATCTCTAGGGAGAAGTTAAGAGACAAAGAGGAAGAAAGAAATGAAATAGCACACACAAACTTACCCCATAGGGACGAATTGTGGTATTCGCAGGTTTTGTGACACATTTTATACATTGAAAGTGGAGTTACAAGAGAAATGAGAAGAAATTCTCCTTACATAGTGTAGGTCTAGAAAGATAGAGAAACAAAGGTATAAAATTGTATGTTTGATTCTGCTTTAATGGGTCATTACAAGGCATTTTTGTCTTTTGACGTGCCTTTTTTGTATTTGTAATCAATTATGATAATTTTTTTTCTGGTTTCGATATTATGTCCGTCAAGTCCGCACGGGTTGGTCAACGGACCTTCTGGTCGGCATGTTCGCGGGTCGGTAGACTAAGTTCGAGTCGAACGACTATTTTTAGCTGGGTGTCGGTTGGCCTTCAATCTGTGAAGTCGGACAACTTTGAGAGTAGTAGCAGGTCAGTCTTATGGTGACCGATCAGCTTGTTTGACAATAATTCTTTTGAGATTTCTAAAGATCGTTGGCAGAGATGTTGAGAGAGTCTCACGATGATAGTTGTGAGATTGTTGGTGACATTAGACATTTGTTCGGTCATTGATATGAATATCTGTTGTTGGTCGGCCTGGGTGGCGCTTTAGTCGTCAAATTTACCTTATGTAGGTTGATAGTCATGCAGTTGATTGCCAGCCCTTCAGACGACTAATTGGCGGTAGTAGTCATAACAAATTGATTGAATCATAATAAAGCAGATTCATTCTTTACATTTTAACCCATAAAATGATATATATATCATAAGCATTCAACTAGGCCCCAAAAAAATAATTAATATTTATGCTCTGAAAATAATGATAATAAAACACCTATCTCCGTCTCTTTTAAGCAATCAACACATCATAATAATTATTATAAATATCTTTGGAATATGAAAATCTTTAATAAATATTAAAATGCAGAGATATCCAACATAAAAGCTTATTGAGATTATTTATTTTATTTTCAACTAACATGCACGATGTGCATGAGA
>NW_018224056.1:0-5443 GCF_001263595.1 Phalaenopsis equestris
AGTTTCTAGACCTCAACCAAAAGTGAAGTCAACAATGTGTGATGCTAGTGATTATGTGATCCCGAATTACTGCTTATATGCAATAGTATAAGAATATTTTTGATTATATTTTTCACTTATATTTCCTTATTTTGTAACAAAACCAAAAAATTGATCCTGAAAAAAATAAGAATTTAACTTTTAATTTATATATATTGGGATACTAAGCAAGTATACATATTGTTATCAAGTAATATAAAACTTTTTTATTAAGAGCTGAATATCGAACCCACAGAGAGATTATGCAATATGCAATTTTAGAAACTTTATATTTTTAAAAAGACAATTATTTAAACTAAAGATGATTCTTGCTGTAATGAAAATTTAAATATTTTTGGTATTTTTAATACTTTAATAGAACAATAACAATTTAAAAAGATAATTAGAGTATTTGTAGAAGAAAAACACTAAAGATGAAAAATATCTTTCTTCTTATCACGAATCAGTAATACGTAATAGGAATTCTGTTGTGGAAGTATGCAAATTGTGTTGTGCCAAATAGGAGCAATATTATTCTTTACCCTTACTAGAGATGCTATAAAGAACATTGGCTAATTTAAAGTTTGAATAGTTCTGAAGACCAGCTAGGCAGGGAAGATACCAGCTTTCCTAAAGCAAAGAGTTGATATTTTTCTTTCACTTAAAAACATAATAATAGTTTTGAAAATTAATTTCAATAAAAGAGTTTTAAGTTTTGAAAATAAAAATCAAAATCTTCTAAATTTTTCAAAAATATATTTTTTCCTACTAAAGATAGTTACACTATACTTAGCATCTTCCACAGTAAGAAATTTTAACTTTAAGTTTATCTTCATTACTATAAATTTTAACTGAAGTCTCTTACTCATTTCTATGTTCAAAATTTTAATTCTCTAATATAATTTCATATACATTATCATTTTCTTAAAATCAAAATCAAATTTATTTGAAGCACAATTGAGAATAAATAAATTTTAAAGTTCTTTAGAAAATTTTTCACCCCCCCCCCAACTTGAATTTTTAACAAAATTAAAATATTTTAGCATCATATATAAATTTTGGCAGGAATGAAAATTTAAAATAACATGCTAACATGAACTTTTAAACCCTAATTATACAAGTAGAAAAACTAAAAACAAGAGTAAAATTAATTTTGATCAAATTTTCTAATATTTTCATTTCAATTCAACAAGTAAAGATTTAATGGACTTCTAAGCAATGGGTATAAACATAAACACAAACTAACACACTAACTTTGACTTCACAATTTCAACATAAATAAAACACACAAACATGATAAAAGAAATATACAAGGTAGTAGTTTCTGAAATTAGTTTCTGAAATTTAAATTAATTTAAGATCCGTGTTAGCAAGATTTTTAATCTTTTCAAAAGGCATAGAATTAAGTAAAGTTCTAAACTAACTAAATCACAAAACTTACAACAGTTACTGCCCAAGAATTTAAAAACAAAATATTAACTAACACAACTATCACAACAAAAATAAAACATCAAAGTCTAAAACATAATACATAGTCCAAACCAAAACATAAATGCAAATGTAGCAGTACCAGACCACATAGTTTTTAACATAAAAATAAATAACACAACACAAATCACAAGTCCTAAACACATAGTCTAACACATATTACAGACATAGAAATAAATCAGTCCTCCTCATCATTTTTAGAATCACCGCTATTCCAGACATTTGTAGATTCATAATCAGGGTATCTAGGATATGGAGGAAACTGCACTCCTGGGCACCTCTGATTACACTCTCCAGAGACGAGTGGAATTTCTCTTTATAATCACTCTTTCTCCTATTATACCTATATGTATGGCTTGCAAAGCTTTCTAAATTTCTTACCTTATCAGCAGTATAGTTGATATTGTCCATCATCCTCTGTAATAATGCATCTCGGGTCTCAAAAGACTCACCTCTAGATGTAGAAGCACATGAGGTAGATGGTCTAGATGTAGAAGCAACAGAGGAAGAAGCAGCAGACGTCTCCATTCCATAACTCCTAGAAAATCCTCCTCTCCAGCCAAAAATAGAATGCTTAGAATAAGTCTTCACATTCACCTTAGTGATGGGCTTTAGAGGTAACCATACTTCTTCCCAACTATCATATCTAACTCCAGCTTGCTCACACAAAAAAAAAACATTAAGGATGCGAATCCAGACCTGCAGTAGTAACAACTGTGGAAGAACTGATGATAGGCTGATAGATCAAAGCTCCAATGTTGATGAGCTTTTCTTTCTGGATACAATAGTTTAACGTCTCTCTCTCTCTTGTAACTTCACTAAGATGATTTGTTGGAAGCATACGAGTAGAAATAAAATAGTGTCAGGCCTTTGAAGGTGCACATAACTTTGAATTTGGGAAGTTGACTCTCCTCTCCTCCTCTGACTCTCCTCTCATTAGTGATCTTCTAGAATCCTTTTCCAATAGTCAAGTAAGAAAAATCTCATCTAACTCCGCTTCAGTTGGACTATAATTTGCATAAAAACATAATTTATCAGGTGGTAGATGATAGAACAATTTGATTACCTCTGGTGAAAAGGTACCAACTTTCCTCGAATCATAACTCTATTGTGTTCAGCCTCAGGGAGGTTAGCATAGAACTCCCTAACAACAGAAATAATGACAATAGCAGAAAAACAACAGAATTGTTCTCACTGTCGGCGAACAATTAGATCTTCCACTTATCTACCTGGATTCTTAAAACACCGCTCCTGAATCAATTTTCATGATTGAAACACATCATTGTAATGATCTTGAGCCTTCAAACTAACAAATTTACTCGAATTGGAAGGGCTTATTCCTTTGCTCCTCTTCATTCTTGGTGCCATTCTACAAAATTCCAAAAATATCTTCAAAAATCAAGTATAAACTAGTAAACTAAACTTTCGAAAGCACAAATTAAACTTCTCATGCAATTTCCATAGATTTTTCCTCATTTTTCACCATGAATAGTGGATTTTCTAATTTCTCCAAATGTGCTCAAAATGCATGATGAAAATCCAAAATTTTTGCATAGAAGTAAAGCTCTTACCTTAAGGAACTTGGATCTAGCAAATTTCACTTGATTCCACCAAGAAATATTCACTGATTCTAGCAAATTTCACTTGATTCCACCAAGAAATATTCACTTTAGATGTGCCCTAGCCCATAAAAATCATGAACTTGAGAGGTTGAAGGTGATGGTGGCGTTAAAAATGGTGATTTTTGGGGTTATTTTTCACTTTTAACCGTTCGCAAACTGATTTTCGTGAAATTTTAACCGTTCGCTAACCAATTTTCGTGAACCGACGCTTAAGCGTGGATAAGTGGTGCTTAGGTGCCTGCCTCTCGGGTTAGCTCACGCTTAAGCACGTGATATGGCGCTTAGGCGCCAGTGCATGATTTTCAAAATTTTTAAATTAAAGTATAATGCACTATTTGCCTAAGTAAACCATCCCTAAATGATCTCATAACACTTAAATGACTCTTTTCAACTTTTTATAACTCCCCTCTCTCTCAAAAATTTCCATAATAACTATTTTAATTTGAGGCTAAAAAAACACAAATTTTCACACAAACAAACTTATATTAATTCACAAACAAGTACAAATACAATTAACACTTAATTCTCACTCCAAATAGTCTTGGATGAGAAACTTTTTCTAAATTCAAACACTTAACAATCATTTCACAATTAAACTCATAAAAAGTCATAAACACTAAAAACAAACACTAACATGTAAACACAATGACTCTAAAGAAATATACTTAAACATAGAACTTAATTCCACTCTTCATTTGATAGGACAAACTCAGGTCTTTCACTAGTCTTTCGCGGGCCAATTGGAATATAAAGTTGATAAAATGGATGGTGGTGACATGCTCTGATCAATCTTCTTCAATCCACTTTTTCTTAAGAAACATCTCCTTATTCGCTTCCTCCATATAACTAGTGTGGCTAAATTGCATTTTCAATTGCCATCCAATATGCTCAAGATGTACATCAATCTCCAATACCTTAGTCTCCAGTAAAGACATGTTATTTTCAATTTTGTTGATCTTCTATGATATCCCTTCAATACTAACAGCTAAGGAACTGTTATACATCTCTTGTGCACTTTGACTAATGAATTTTTTCCTTCTTCTTCAAATCCATCTCCCATGAAGACATCATCTCAAAATCTCTCTCTCTCTTAGACTTTAGGGCTAGAAATGATCTAGGGTGAAATTCTTTCATAAAACATTTCTATTTATAGGCCTAAATCCTTCCAATAACTTCTAGACACGTTTAGAAACTACCTTGGCACGTTGCGGTTTTCCCTTCTAGAATCCAAATTTTGCACATGTGTTAAAACTTCCGTGCTTAAGCACCAAATCTAGCACTTAAGCGCCAGTGCACATTTTTGCACTAGTCAACTTAACGTCCAAATTCTTATTCTAACATATCTAAATCATTTAATAAAATCTTAAAATCAGTACTAACACAAAATAGTCTAAAAAATACTACCCTAGTTTTCTTAATCTCACATAAAACAGAAATCAAAACAAAAGCATTTTGATAATTATGGGTTGCCTCCCACAAAATGCTTGGTTTTACGTCATCAGCACGATGGAACTAGTGCTTATTCTGGTTGACCCAACACAATTTCAGTATTAAACTTATGTTGATCTCCTATAAAATAAGGTTTCAGTCTATGTCCATTAACTTTAAATTTTTTCTCAGGCTTAGGATCTTTAATATCCACAGCTCCATAAGGATAAACTTTTATCACAATAAATGGGCGCATCCACCTGGACTTATGTTTGCTTGAAAATAATCTTAACCTTGCATTATATAGAAAAACTTGTTGCCCTGGCTGAAAATTTTTAGTAAGAATCCTTGATCATGCCACATCTTCATCTTTTTTTTATAAATCTTGGCACTTTCATAAGATTCATTCCTTATCTCTTTAAGCTCATTTAATTGCAATAACCTTTTCTCACTAGCATCTTTAAAATTATAATTGAACTCTTTAATCGCCCAATATGCTTTATGCTCAAGTTAAACTGGTAAGTGACAAGCTTTCTCAAATATTAACCTATATGGGGACATTCCTATAAGAGTTCTGTATGCAGTCCTATAAGCCCACAAAGCATAGTCAAGTTTGATTGACCAATCCATTTTTGTTGGATTCACAGATTTTTTCATAATTCTTTTACTTTCCTGATTAGATAATTCAGCCAAACCACTTGTCTAAGGATGATAAGCAGTAACAATCCTATGATTTATATGGTATTTATTTAATAACTTTTCCATTATGGCATTTCTAAAATAACTTCCCCCATGAGTAATGATAACTCTCAGCATCCCAAACCTACAAAATATGTTTGTTTTAAAAAATTTTGCAACACAAAAAATTTTGCAACGAGGTAAAGAAA
>NW_018224056.1:5943-6300 GCF_001263595.1 Phalaenopsis equestris
CATACCACGGAACACGTTTACAATGTCGGCATACCACGGAACACGCCACTCATTAATAATGAATAATTTTTCATCTAGAAAATGTTCATTAATTTTTTTTTCATTTTTCTAATATTTTTCTAATTCAAGCCTCAACAAATGATCAATAATTTGATTTTCAATCCTCTTCCAATCTACTATTTCAAAATTAAACTCTTGCAAAGGAAGAATCCATCTTATAAGTCTAGGTTTAACATCCTTATTTTTCCTTAATTACTTAATAGCAAAATGATCTATATGCACTACACAATGAGTTCCAATCAAATATGATCTAAATTTATCAAAAACAAATACTATTGCTAATAACTCTTTTTCAGT
>NW_018224056.1:6447-8841 GCF_001263595.1 Phalaenopsis equestris
TGAAACTATAATTGGTGCAGAATTGGTGCAGTGATTAATTTTTCTTTTAATAACTTAAAAGCTTTTAAGCATTCTTCATCAAAATTGAAAATTGCATCTTTCCCCTGTAAATGGCATAAGGGCTTAGCAATTTTTGAAAAGTCTTTTATATATCGACTGCAAAATCAAGCATGCCCTAAAAAACTCCTAATTTCCCTTACATTTTTTTGATAAGGTAAATTAGTAATCACTTGAATTTTAGCAGGATCTACTTCCATACCATTTTTCAATATTTGATGACCTAATACAATTCCTCTTGCTACCATAAATTGACATTTTTCTCAATTAAGGACTAGATTTTTTTCTTCACAGTGCTTAAGAACTTTGGATAAATGTTCTAAACATGAGTCAAATGAAGTTTCAAACACTGAAAAATTATCCGTTAATACTTCAATCCCTTTATCAATTAAATCACAAAAAATTGCCATCATATATCTTTGAAATGTAGCAGGGGTATTACAAAAACCAAAGGGCATTCTTCTAAAAGTAAAAGTACCATAAGGACCGGTAAAAGTTATTTTCTCTTGATCCTCAGGAGATATTTGAATTTGGTGATAACTAATGTATCCATCTAGAAAATAAAAGTATTTATGCCCAGCTAGTCTATCCAACATTTGATCTAGAAAGGGTTGTGGAAAATGATCTTTTCTAGTGGCAAAATTTAATTTTCTATAATCAATGCATATTCACCACTCTGTAACTTGTCTAGTGGGTATTAAGTCATTATGTTCATTCACAATTACAGTTACTCATCCTTTCTTAGGAACACAGTGAATTAGACTAACCCATGCACTATCTGAAATAGGGTAGATAATTCCAGCATCTAACCACTTTAAAATTTCTTTCTTTACAACCTCTTTCATAATAGGATTCAGTCTCCTTTAAGGATTAACCCTGGGTTTGCAGTTCTCTTCCATAAGAATTTTATGCATACAAATTGAAGGATTGATTCCTTTAATATCCGCAATTATCCATCTAAAGGCTTTCTTAAAATTTTTCAGAATTTTTATCAACCTTTCTTTTTCTTCCATTATTAATTTTGTGGAAATTATAACTGGTAAAGTAGAGGAATCTCCTAAAAGGCATATTTTAAATGATCAAAAAGTAACTTCAACTCGAGTTCTGGAGGTTTTTCAATAGATGGAAAAAAATGATTTATCTTTATCTATTGTGTAAAAAATTTCAAAACTTTCTTGAACATAGTTTGAATCTTCCTTAAAAAGATCTTCACATTGATTTAATTACTCTTCTTGCTTGTGTTCCAAATCTTGTACTTCAGATTTTTCTTCATAAGTCATTTTGAAATGACATTCACTTAGATATCTTATAACATCCATTCTAAAATATTCATCATCTTTACCTTTTGCAGGATATTTCATTGATCTTAAAACGTTAAAAGTAATAATTTGATCATTGATGCACATTGTTAATTCCTCTTTCCGCACATCTATCATTGCTCTTCCTGTGGCTAGGAAAGGAATCCCCAAAATGATAGGTATCTCTTTATCTTCCTCTACATCTAGCAAAATGAAATAACCAGAAAAGATAAATTGATCCACTTTCACTAGGACAACTTCTATAACTCCTTTAGGATATGTTATCAAACGATCTGCTAACTGAAGAGTTATAGTAGTAGGGGTTATTTCTCCTAATCCTAATATTTTAAATATTTATAGTGGCTTAAGGTTAATGCTTGCACCTAAATCACATAAAGCTTTCCCATAAAATTTATCTCTTATTGCACATGGAATTGTAAAGCTAACAGGATCTTTAAGCTTTTCAGGAAGCTTCTTATGAATTATCGCACTGCACTCCTCACTAAGTGCAATAGTCTCAGTATCTTCAAACTTCCTTTTCTTGTTGAGAATATCCTTCATAAACTTTACATAGCTTGACATTTGTTCTAAGGCTTCAGCAAATGTAATATTAATTGTAAGCTTCTTAAATATTTCTAAAAATTTTTAAAATTGTTTATCCAACTTCTGCTGACGAAGTCTCTGAGAAAATGGAGGTGGTGATTTTTCCAAATCAATTTTCAGCAGAGAAATCTGTCTTTCAGGACCTTTTGGAGCATCATCTTTTGATTCTTCAATGTCTTCTCTCTCTACTTCAGATTCAGTCTCCTTTAAGGATTAACCCTGGGTTTGCAGTTCTCTTCCATAAGAATTTTATGCATACAAATTGAAGGATTGATTCCTTTAATATCCGCAATTATCCATCTAAAGGCTTTCTTAAAATTTTTCAGAATTTTTATCAACCTTTCTTTTTCTTCCATTATTAATTTTGTGGAAATTATAACTGGTAAAGTAGAGGAATCTCCTAAAAGGCATATTTTAAATGATCAAAAAGTAACTT
>NW_018224056.1:9853-12115 GCF_001263595.1 Phalaenopsis equestris
ATTTGATTCAGTATTACTAGGAAGTGTTCCTTGGGATCTATTACTTAATGAATTTGCAATTTGCCCAAGTTGATTCTCAATATTTCTAATTGTAGCTCCTTGACTTTGTAATTGATTTTCTTTTTGTAACCCCAATTCTTCTATAGATAACTTCTTCTCCTTAAATTGTGTATTACAGTTGAAACCTGGAGGATAAGTAGATCTATAAGTATTATTCCCTTGGTTGTTCCAGTTTCCCAATGGGTTTCCTTGGTTGTTCCTTTATTATTTATTATTACCACCGGAATTATTATTCCAGTAAAAGTTGGGATGGTTCTTCCAACCTGGGTTATAATAATTTGAATATGGGTTATTCTGTTTGTTATTTATGGCATTCAAAGTTTCTATGATGCTTGAGAATCTACCATTTGGCCTAATGAATTTGGTTCAGTCATGGAAATTGGTTAAGAAAAATTCAATCCAAATTAGTCTAACTTCCTTGAAATTACAACAACTTGATTTGCTAACATGGTAAATGCATCAATTTCATGAATAATGGCTACTTTCTTATGATTCACCCTCTCAGAAGGCCATTAAAAATTATTGGTAGTCAATTCTTTAATCTTTAATTAAAGCATAAGCGTCACGAAATGGTTTTGACATCAATGAACCACCAGCAGCGACATCGATAATTGATCTAAGAGATCCAACTAATCCATTAGAAAAAGATTGAATTATTAACCAATATGGTATAGCATAGTGTGGACACTTTCTTTAAATCGTTCCCATGCTTTATAAATAGATTCCCCTATAAACTGATTAAAAGATGTAATATCATTTCTAAGCTTCGCAGTTTTTGATGACGGAAAATATTTAGCAAGGAATTTTTGTGCTAAATCACCCCAAGTTTTGATAGATCAAGGTGCTAACATATTCACCCACATCTTAGCTTCATCCCTCAGTGAGAAAAGAAATAACCTATTAAATGGCATTATCTGATACACCATCGTATTTAAATGTAACACACAATTTTAAGAAAAAGAAATTGGCAAGATTTGGATCTTCAATTGGTGATCTCCCAAACTGATTATTTGATACAATTTGGATAATAGCAGTTTTAAACTCACAGTAGGTTTTTGAATACTACAATGAAGTTCATCTACAGTAGGGCTGACATAATCTCTTAAAGGTCTAAACTCTTGATGAATTTCAGCATTTTGATCATTCTGGTCTGCCATTTCTATAATTTTTATAGATTTTCAAGATTTTTAATTTTTTTTGGTTTTTCTGATTTTTCTAATAGATCTCTCTAATTCAAAATCATTGGGCACTAGGCCTTCAGAACCTGAACTACGCATACACTAACATATAATAAAATAAAAATAAAAACACTCAAAATAAGATACAATAACTTTTAAAGTTTAAATAAAACTTTCTGAAAATAGAAATTTACTTTTAAAATCAATCCCTCCCTGGCAAGGGCGCCAAAAACTTGATCCCGGATTACTGCTTATATGCAACGGTATAACAATAATTTTGATTATATTTTTCACTTATATTTCCTTATGCTGTAACAAAACCAAAAACCTGATCATGAAGAAAAATAAGAATTTAACTTTGAATTTAAGTTTTAGTTTATATATATTGGGTTACTACGCAAGTATACGTATCGTTATTAAGTAATATCAGACTTTTTAACTAAAACTTAAATATCGAACCCACAGGGAGATTATGCAATATGCAATTTTAGAAACTCTATATTTTTAAAAAGACAATTATTTAAACTAGAGATAAATCTTGCAGTAATAAAAATTTAAATATTTTTTATATTTTTAATATTTTGATAGAACAATAATAATTTAAAAAGATAACTAGAGTATTTGCAGAAGAAAAGCACTAAAGATGAAAAATATTTTTCTTCTTATCATGAATTAGTAATAAGTAATAAGAATTCTATTATAAAAGTATTTATTTACCCTTACTAGAGATGCTATAAATAACATTAGCTAATTTAAAGTTTGAATAGTTCTGAAGACCGACTAGGCAGAGAAAATACTAGCTCTCACTCTAGAGTTCCCTCGATTCCCTCAACCTGTGGGCCCATTCTTGTATTAAAACCTAAAACAATAAACCAAGTTGGGGGCTTTAACCTGTCACTTTAAAATCCTCTAACTCTACACCCTTCAATGAATATTTTCCTATTTATTTGCACTCAATCATATGAACTACATTCTCATTCATACAACCTCATACGATTCTTTCTAATTGTTGACTGAGACAATA
>NW_018224056.1:12231-18130 GCF_001263595.1 Phalaenopsis equestris
CATGGATTTAAATCATCACAACTTCTTCCAACATTAAAGATCAATACTCTCCACAACTTCCATCCAACATTTAATTACTTATCATTTTAAGAAGAAAGATAAAGAAAACTACTCAGAGTCCATGGAGAAAACAAAACTACGCTTTAGTTTAAAAATAAAGATCATTGTCAAACCAACAATAAGTTTCAATTAAAACCAAAAGTAGTATAAAACCAAAGATAAAAAATTATCTTAAGTCCTCCACCAAACTCTTGAAGTTCCTTTGAATCTCTTCTCTTTTACAACACTCCCAATATAAAAACTAAAAAAAAAGGATAAAATAAATATGTGGTGCCTAAAAAACTCTTCAAACTAACTCCTCAATTCAAAAACTTTCATAACTTTCTCTTTTCAAGCACACTTTCAAAGACTCAATCTTCATTATTTTATAAATCTCCATAAGGTTCCTTGGCATCTCTTCAAAATATATCTTGATTTGATGTATTTCTCCATGAGATGCCTCCTTTTGTAATAATTTTCATCCATGGTGGTTGGAACCACCTATTAAGCCAATGGGTGCCTCAGAAACCTCTCCAAAATTCTCAAAAAATGAATTTATTCATCAAATAACTACCATTGGCGCTTAAGCGCGGGACCTGTGGTGCTTAGGCGTGGCCTTCTCTATTTAACCAGTGCTTAAGCGCCAGATCTGGCACTTAGGCGCCAAAACGCTCGTGCCCAATTTTCACCTATTTGCTCCAAATTTGATCCTTTTTCACTCCTTTAAGCACTTTTCACCTTTTTGCCTGTACCTGAAAGAAAAATACACAAATACCTTCCATTAAAACACAAGATCTCAAAAATAGGTATAAAAATGCTTCTAAAAATACTATATATTTTAGGTGTATCAATATGCTATTGGAGCTGTTTTAGGACAAAGATATGATAAAAAATTCAAAGTAATTTACTATGCTAGTAAAACTCTTAATGAAGCCCAAGTTAATTATACAACAACTGAAAAAGGGTTAGTAACAATATTATATGCTTTTGATAAATTTAGATCATATTTAATTGGAAATTAATGTATAGTGCATACAAATCATTCTGCTATTAAGTACTTAATGAAAAAGAAGGATGTAAAACTTAGATTGATACGATGGGTTCTTCTTTTGCAAGAGTTTGATTTTACAATAGTAGATTGGAAGGGAATTGAAAATCAAATTCTTGATCATTTGCCCTGGCTTGAACTAGAAAAACCACTCTGTTTTGAAAAAGAAATTAATGAAAATTTTCCTGATAAAAAATTGATCAACATTAATGATTGACATGTTCGTGGTATGCCGACATTATGAACTTTCTTGTTAGTGATATTATTCCCTATGGAATGATATACCAACAGAAGAGGAAGAATATTTTGAACACGAGCAACAAAAGAGGAAATTTATTTATGAAGCTAAGACTTATTTTTGAGATGATCCCTTTTTATATAAACAAGGAAATGATCTAATTATTGGAAGATGTGCACCATTAGAAAAAACTTATGAAATTATTCAAAAATGTCATAATTCTGAATTTGGGGGACATTTTGGTGTTGATAAAATAGCATACAAAATTGATATCAAAATTTATGATAGAAGTCGATGTGTAGGCAATATTTCTAGAAGAAATGAGATGTCCTTCTAAGTAGGCAATATTTATAAAAGAAATGAGAAGCCCCTCAATTATATGCTAGAAGTTTGAAAGTTGAAATAATGTTTGGGGATTATATTTCATGGGACCATTTATACCATCTTTAAAAAAATTATATTTACTGTTAGCAGTAGACTATGTATCCAAATGGACTGAAGCTGTAATTTTACCTCGATGTGATGCTCAAAGTGTTGCAATATTTTTAAGAATGAAAATATTTTGTAGATTTGATATGATGGGAGTGATCATAACTGACGGGAGAAGTAATTTCAGAAATGTCAGAATGGAGAAATTATTAGAGAAATATCATATAAACCATAGAATTAATACTGTTTATCATCCTCATATAAGTGATTTGGCTGAATTATCCAATCGTGAAATTAAAATAATTATGGAAAAATCTTTGAGTCCAACAAAGATGGATTCGTTAGTCAAACTTGACTATGCTTTGAGTGCTTATAGGACTGCATACAGAAGCCCTATAGGAATCCCATATAGACTAATATTTAGGAAAACTTGCCATTTACCAGTTGAACTTGAGCATAAAGCATAAAGCATAAAGCATGTTGGGAGATTAAAGAGTTTAATTATAATTTAAAAGATGCTGGTGAGAAAAGTTCTGGTGAGTAAAGGTTATTGTAATTAAATGAGCTTGAAGAGATAAGGAATGAATCTTATGAGAGTGCCAAGATTTATAAAGTAAAAATAAAGATGTGGCATGATCGAAGGATTCTTGCTAAAAATTTTCAGCAAGGGCAACAAGTTTTGCTATATAATGCAAGGTTATTTCCAGGCAAACTTAAGTCCAGGTGGATGGGCCCAGTTGTTGTGATAAAAGTTTATCCTTATGGAGCTGTGATATGGAGCTATGGATATTAAAGATCCTAAATTTTAGAAAATATTTAAAGTGAATGGTCATATATTGAAACCCTATTTTATAGGGGATAAACTTAATGTCGGCACTATTTTTGGTGTGGGGTTTGCCCGTAAGAAGCTGTCGGTCATCGGAATTGAAATCCCGTTGCCCGCTTCGGAAGGACGTTTAAAAAAAATTTAGTTTTGAAAAAAGATGAAGTCAAACTGACCACATAATTTTCATAGTTTAAATGAAATTGGATGTTAAGTTGATTGGTGCAAAAATGTGCACTGGCGCTTAAGCGTGGTAGTTTAAACACATGTGCGAACTTAATATTTTAGAAGGTTTAACAACCAATTATTTTGTAAAAACATGCCAAGGCAGTTTCTAAACGTGTCTAGGAGTTATTGAAAGGATTTAAGCCTATAAATAGAAGGGCTTTGTGATAGAATTTCACCCCAGATCATTTATAGCCCTAAAAGTCTAAGAGAAAGAGAGATTTAGAGAAAATGTCTTCATGGGAGAAGGATTTGTAGAAGAAGGAAGAAGCCATGAGAAAAAGTTTCATTAGTCAAAGTGCACAAGAAATGTATAATGGTTTCTTATCCGTAAGTATTAAAGGGATATCAGAGAAGATCAACAAAATGGAGAATTCTATGGCTTTATTGGAGACCAAAGTACTTGAGTTGCTTGCACATCTAGAGCATATTGGATGGAAATTAAAGATGCAATTTAGCAACAAAAGTTATATAGAGGAAACAGATAAGCCGATGTTCATAAAGCAGGAGTGGATTGAAGAAGATAGTATCAAAGCTCATCACCAGGTCCGTTTTATCAACTCCATATTCCTGGAGAGACTAATGAAAGAGATCCTTCTAATGAAGAATGGAATTAAGTTTAGTGTTAGAATTTGTGTGTTAAAATTTGTTGTTTTCAAGTGGTTTAGTGTTTAAGTCTTGTTTTTAGTATTTATTACTTCTTTATGTGTAATGATTGTTATGTATTTGTATTTTGGAAAATTTTCCCATCCAAGACTATTTGGAGTGGCAATTAAGTGTTTAAAAGTAGTTGTACTTGTTTGAGAATTAATATAAGTATGTTTGTGTGAAAATTTGTGCTTTTTTTAGCCTCCAGTTGAAATATTTATTATAGAGAATTTTGAGAGAGAGGGGAGTTATAGGAAGTTAAAAATATACATGTAAGTGATATGCGACCATTTAGGGGTGGTTTACTTAGGCAAATAGTGCATTTTACTTTAATTTGAAAGTTTTGAAAATCATGCACTGGCACCTAAGTGCCACCACTCTCGCTTAAGCACGAGCCAACTCGAGAGGCAGGCACCTAAGCACCACTTACCCGCGCTTAAGTGTCGGTTCACAAAAAACAGTTCGCGAACAGTTAAAAGTGAAATTTCAGCCCGAAAATCACCATTTTTACGCCTCCCATCACCTTCAACCTCTCAAAATTGCTATTTTGGAAGGCTAGGGCACATCTAAAGTGAAAATTTCTTAGTGGAATCGAGTGAAGTTTTCCTGGCAGAATCAAGTGAAATTTCTTAGATCCAGGTTCCTTGAGGTAAGAGCTTTAATTCTATGCAAAAATTTTGGATTCTCACCATGTATTTTGAGCACATTTGGAGAAATTTAAAAATTCACTATTCATGGTGAAAAATGAGAAAAAGATCTATGGAAATTGCATGGGAAGTGTAGATTATACTTTAGAAGTTTAGTTTAGTAATTTAGACTTAATTTTTGAAGTTATTTTTGGAATTTATAAAATTTGTAGAATGACACCTAGAATGAAGAGGAGCAAAGGAAAGAGCCCTTTTGATTCGAGTAAATTTGTTAGTTCAAAGGCTCGGGATCAATATAGTTATGCATTGCAATCACGAAAACTAATTCAGGAGCGGTGTTTTAGGAATCCAGGTAGAGACATAGAGGATTTGATCATTCACTGACAGTGGAAATGATTCTGTTGTTTCTCTGATGTGGTGGTTATTTCTATTATTAGGGAGTTTTATGCAAACCTCCCTGAGGCTGAAGACAAGAGAGTCATGGTTTGAGGAAAGTTGGTACCTTTTTCACTGGAGGTAATCAACTTGTTTTATCATCTACCACCTGATACGTTATGTTTTTATGCAAATTATAGTTCGACTAAAGCGGAGTTAGATGAGATTATTTCTTACTTGACTATTGGGAGAGGACATTTGAAGATCACTAATGAGAGGAGAGTCAACTTCCCAACTTTAAAGTTGTGTGCACCTTCAAAGGCCTGACACTATTTTTCTTCTACACGTCTACTACGAACAAATCATCTCAGTGAAGTTACCAGAGAGAGAGCAGCCTTAAATTATTGTATCCAGGAAGGAAAGCTCATCAACGTAGGAGCTTTGATTTGTAATACTATCATCAGTTCTACCACTGCTGTTACTAATGCTGGTCTGGGATTTGCTTCCTTGATCTTTTCTTTGTGTGAGCAGGCTGGAGTTAAATATGATAGCTGGAGGAAGTGTTGTTACCTCTAAAGCCTATCACTAAGGTGAATGTAAAAACTTATTCTGAGCATTCTATTTTTGGTTGGAGAGGAGATTTTCTCGGAGTTATGGAATGGAGACGTCTGCTGCTTCTCTTCTACTTCTACATCTAGACCATCTACCTCACGTGCTTCTACATGTAGAGGTGAGTCTACTGAGACCCATGATCAATTATTGCAGAAGATGATGGATAATATTAACTTTACCGCTGATGGTGTACAAAATTTAGAGAGTTTTGCAAGGCATAGTGATAGGTATAATAGGAGAAAAAGTGTTTATGAAAAGAAATTTCACTCATCTTGGAGAGCATCATTAGGGGTAACCAAGGAGTGTAGTTTCCTCCATATCCTATATACCCTAATTATGAGCCTGCAGAAGTTTACGATAGCGGTGATTTAGTGGATGAGGAGTAGAACTGAGGGATTCATTTGTATGATTGTAATATGATTTGAACTATGTGGTATGGGCTTGCTACATTTGCATATGTGTTGGTTTGAACTATGTGATGTGGTTTGGACTTTTTGTTTAAGTGAGAATTATGATGTGCTGTGTTTTCAAGTTTTGGACTTGAGACATGTATGTATGTTTACTTGTTTAGATATTGTGATGTGTGAGACTTTTATTTTTAATTGTATTGTAATGTTTATGTTAGTTAGTAGTTTGTTTTAAAATTTTAGGGTAGTAACTGTTGTGAGTTTTGTGATTTAGTTAGTTTAGAACTTAAATTATTTCTATGTCTTTTGTAAAATTGAAAATCTTGCTAACTTAGGTCTTAAATTTGAAACTTAGGAAACTGCTACCCTATATTTTTATTTTATCATGTTAGTGTGTTTGTTTTTATG
>NW_018224056.1:19321-20056 GCF_001263595.1 Phalaenopsis equestris
AGTTTTTAAAGATTAAAGTGTCACTTGAGGACAAGTAACATTTTAAGTTTGGGGGATTTTGATACGCCTAAGATATCTAGTGTTTTTAGACATATTTTTATACCTATGTTTGAGATATTGCACTTTAATGGAAAGTATTTTTGTATTTTTTCTTTTAGGTACAGGGAAAAAGGTGAAAAATGCTTAAAGGTGGGAAAAAAGATCAAATTTTGAGCAAATAGGTGAAAAATGTGCAAAAGTGTTTTAGCGCCTAAGGGTCAGATCCGGTGCTTAAGTGCCGAGTAAACAAAGAAGGCCGCACCTAAGCGCCAGAGACCCCACTCTTAAGCACTTGTGGCAATTATTGGACGAGTAAATTTGGTTTTCTTTAAATTTTGAAGAGGTTTTTGAGGCACTTATTGGCTTAATAGGTGGTTACAACCACCATGGACAAAAATTATTGCGAAAGGATGCATCTCTTAGAGAAATACATTGAATCAAGACACATTTTAAAGAAATACCAAGACACCTTTTGGAGAATTATAAAAGAAGGAGGATTAGGTCTTTGAAAGAGGTCCTGAAAGTATTGGAAAAGTTTTGAAAGTTCAAAAATTGGGGAGTTAGTCGGAGAGATTTTCAGGCACCACATATTTATCTTTTTTATTTATTTTAGTTTTATATTGAGATTTTTATAAAGAGAAGAGACTCAAAGGAACTTCAAGAGTTTGGTGGAGGACTTGAGATAAGTTTTTATGT
>NW_018224056.1:20355-20832 GCF_001263595.1 Phalaenopsis equestris
AGTCAACAATTGGAAAGAATCACATGAGGTTGTACGAATGATAATGTAGTTCATATGAATGAGTGCAAATAAATAGGGAAATATTCATTGAATGGTGTAGAGTTAGAGGACTTTAAAGTGATAAGTTAAAGCCCCTAACTTGGTTTATTGTTTTAGGTTCTGATACAAGATGTTAGCCCCCAAGTGGAGGGAATTGAGGGAACTCTAGAGTGAGAGCTGGTATCTTCTCTGCCTAATCGGTCTTCAGAACTATTCAAACTTTAAATTAGCCAATTTTCTTTATAGCATCTCTAGTAAGGGTAAATAATATTATTGTGCCTATTTGGCACAACACAATATGTATACTTTCAGAATAGAATTCCTATACTTATTATTGATTCATGATAAGGAGAAAGATACTTTCATATTTAGTGCTTTTCTTCCACAAAAACTCAAGTAATCTTTTTTAAGTTTGTTCTATTTTTTTCAAAATATTAA
>NW_018224057.1:0-1779 GCF_001263595.1 Phalaenopsis equestris
TGTTAAAAATTTAAGTATGGGGGAGGGGGGATGAATTTTTTTTTAAAAAAAAAACTTAAAAGTTTATTTGTTCTCAAATGTATTTCAAATAAATTTGATTTTGATTTGAAAATTGATTATGTATATGAAGTTGTATTAGGGAAGTAAAATTTTGATTTTAGAAATGTGTAAGAGAATTTAGTTAAATCTCTGAGTAATGAAGGAAAATTTTCAGATAAAAATTTTTGGTGTAGAAAATGTTAAATAAAGTATAACTATCCTTAGTAAGAAAAATTATATTTTTGAAAAATTTAGAAAATATTTATTTGCAAAACTTAAATTTTTTTATTGAAATTAATTTTCAAAACTATTATTATGTTTTTTAATTAAAATAAAATTATCAACTCTTTTCTTTAGGAAAGGAAGAGTGGAATTCAAAACCATTAAAGACATATCGAGATATAGTAATCATTGTCTGAAAAAGAAAAATAAAAATAAAAAGAAAAATACAAATAAAAAGAAATAGAAATAGAAAAAGAAAATAAAATAAAAAAAAGAGAAGCTTAAGGTTTAGTACCTAATCAAAAATTGGTTCCACATCTGATCTTTTTAAAGTATAAGACTTGAGAAACTCTTAAGCTTAAAGATATAATATAGTAAATAAAATTATGATTGATAAAAATTTTTAAATGGAGATAATAAAATGCATAAATTCTATATTTGGAGAATCTACAATATTTCTGAATTAGATGGGAACTCATATTTTTATACTTCTTAACATTATAAATTTCTAAACTTAAGGTTAGTTTAATTTACTATTATTTTTTCTAAATTGTAATACTATATTTTTAAATCTAAATTTTGGTAACTCCTAAATAAAATCATATGCATTATCTACTTATGTTGGTTTTTAAATATTGAAAAGTCACTTGAGGACAAGTAACATCTTAAGTTATCTTAAGTTTGGGGAATTTGTCTTATGCGTTATGAACCTAAAACATTTAAAATATATAGTGTTTTTATACACACTTTTAAAAAACAACCATTGTCTCATATTTGCAAGCATATTATCACATTTACTTACCAGAAAATTTGTATATTTTTCTTGTAGGTACAATTAAAAGGATGAAAATTTTAAAAGGAGTGAAAACGAGTCAAATTTGGAGAAAACATGAAGAAATGTGGAAAAATGAACTGGGGCGCCTAAGCGCCCAGGATTGGTGCCTAAGCGCCAGATAATCCGGGCCTAAGCATCAAGTACCTCGCGCTTAAGCGCCAAAGTTACATGAAGAAATATTTAATTGGAGTGGAATTTTGAAGAGGTGTTTGAAGCAACCCTTGATAAAAACTTGATAAAAAAGTGGGAAATAGTCCATGGACACAAAAATTCATTCAATTGACTTATAAGGAGACAACTTCTAGAAGATTAATTGAATGGAGACACCTTTTTGAAGAACGAAAATGGGAAGATTAACTCTAGAGACTTAGATTTTCCATGAGAGGAGGCCAGCCATCCATCAAACTTTACAACCCATCGCCGCCACCGCTGTCGACCACCTTTACTTTTTTTTATTTTTTTTTTAGCATTAGTTTGTAATGTGAGAAAAGGAAGTGAATTCAAAGGAACTTCAAGATATTTGGTGGAGAGATTTTGAGATAAGTGTTTATCGTTGTATCTATATTTGGTTTTCATTTAGATTTTTTATTTATGTGCATGATTTCTACTTTAATACTCATGTGTGGTTGTATTTTCTCCATGAAATCCTAATAGTTTTCTTTATCTTTTTCCTTAAAATGATA
>NW_018224058.1:0-3627 GCF_001263595.1 Phalaenopsis equestris
GCTCATTTTTAATGATTTTTAATGATATTACACTTAAAAGAAAGGTCTTTTGCATATTTTTAGTTTCAAGTGCAAGAAATGGACTTTTGGAGAAAATGAAACAAAAATGGTGCAATTTGGAGTAAAAACGAGCAAGAAAGAAAATTATGACTTGACACGTTTTGATATGACTTTCTATGTTTAATCTACTTTATATTTCTCACATGTTTTTGAATAAAATTACACTTTAAAGAAATATTGTTTTCATGCTTATTTTGTAGGTATATCTATTAGGAGTGAAATGCAACTGATGGAGTCAAACAAAGAAAAATAGTGGAGCTGCTGTGGGGTGGTGTCTGAGGCGCCAAACTCTAGAGAACTGGTGCCTGAAAGTCCAGAGACGATCTAAGATGGATTAAGGCGGGTTGGGACTAATTTTGAGCTGATTTTGAAAGCTCTAAATGATTAAAATGCCTCATGGAGTGATTCAATTCATCTAGACACTTTGGAAGACTCCTTAATGAAGGGATATATCCCTTGAATCAATGGACATGTCTTTTGTAATTCAAAAGAATTGACTTTTGGAGAAAAATTTGGAGGGAATTTTGAATTCTTTTTGTAGCGAGGTGATACGGCTAATATATGTTCAATTTTTCATATACTTTTAATGTTTATATTAGGTGATTTTTAATGATATTGCACTTTAAAGAAATTTATTTTGTATATTTTTTAAGGAAGGTGTTTTGTATATTTTTTGTTTCAGGTATAAGAAATAGAGTTTTGGAGAAAATGAAGAAAAGATAGTGGAATTTGCAGTAAAAACGAGCAAGAAAGAAAATTCTGGCTTGACACATTTTGATATGTATTTCTATGCCGATAAGTCTTTCTATGCATAATCTCTTTTATATTTCTCACATAATTTTAAATAAAATTAAACTTTTAAAAAAGTTTATTTTATATTTATTCTATAGGTTTATCTGTTACAAATGCAACACAACTGAAACGGGGCAAAATGGAGCTAAAACGGAGCCAAACAAAGCAAAATGGCGGAGCCAAACAAAGCAAAAGCCCCAAACAAAGCAAAATGGTGGAGTTGCGCAGGGTGAGCGACGACGGCTCCAAAACCAATGCCAACAACGCCAGAGTGCAGAGAGCAACATGAAAATGCTGTCGACGGTGCCCAAAACGGCCCTGACAGCACCCAAGACAGTTTGGACGCAATGTTGGGCGAATTTCTATAAAATTCAATGAATTTAGACGCTTTTTGGAAGGTTGCTTGAGGCGTCCTTGGAAAATTCATCCCTACACTATAATAGAGTGCTTTATGTCAGAAAAAGTGATGTGTGTGAGTGAAAAAACATGGATAATGTTTAGAGATCTTAGAATAGGAGCAAAAATGTAGATTTCTACCTTTTTTGGAGAGATTGTTGAGGGGATTTTGAGGGAATCTGCAAGGGAATGTTCTAGCATTGCATGGATCCAAGGGAATGATCTAGTATTGCATGGATCAGCGGGAGACTTTGTGGGAGAGATTTTCATCTTTTCTTCAAGGGAAAAAATCTAAATATTGTGTTCTCATTATCTTATGATTTTGTAAACTCTTATCTAGTGGATTTGCTTTGATGAAATGAGATTTTCCATTGTGTTTTCTTCGTGTTTTG
The DNA here is from genome assembly GCF_001263595.1 of Phalaenopsis equestris. Lineage (NCBI taxonomy): Eukaryota > Viridiplantae > Streptophyta > Magnoliopsida > Asparagales > Orchidaceae > Phalaenopsis > Phalaenopsis equestris. The sequence continues at coordinate 1,641 of NW_018224058.1, forward strand.
TGATGTGTTTTTCTTACTCTTTCTTCTTATTAGAAAATAATGGCATGAGAGAATTATGCCATTGTTTTCCTTTTACTTTTCTTTTATAATGAGTAGGATTCATGTTTAGGATTTTGGGATGCATGCTAGAGAAGTTTTAATTATAAATGTGATGGTTTTTACTTGCACTTCATTTATAAGTTATTAAAAGTTTTTCTTAAATTATAATATTTTATTTATTAAACTAAAGTATAGAAGTTTAAAAGTTAATCTCTATCCTAAGTCATATTTTTATGTAGTAAAAGAGTCACTTGAGGACAAGTAACGTTTAAGTTTGGGGGATTTTGACACGCTTAAAAATTACCTTCTTTTTTACATATTTTTTCTGCTCAATTTTAATGATTTTTAATAATATTACACTTTAAAGGAAGGTATTTTTTATATGTTTTGTTTAAGGTACAAAAAAAGGATTTTTGGAGAAAATGAAGCAAAAATGGTGCAATTTGGTTCATACTTGGCACATTTCGATATGTCCTTATATGCTTAATCTAATTTACATTTCTCACATATTTTTGAATGAAATTACACTAAAAAAAAAGGTTATTTTCATGCTTATTTTGCAGTTATATCTGTTAGTAGCGAAACACAATTGAAACGGGGTGAAGCAAAGCCAAACAGCGCAAAATGGTGGAGTTGGTGCAGAGTGGCGCCTGATGCGCCAAATTGACGCGAGAGGCATTAGAATCCAGAGAACTAGCGCCAGATGCGCCAGAACTAGAGTAAGAAGCACCAAAGATGATATAAGAGGGATTAAGATGGTTTGGAATGAATTTTGATTGGATTTTGAAGGCTCCAAATGATTCAAATGCCTCATGGAGTGATTCAATGCTTCTAGACGCTTTGTAATGCTCTTTAATGAAGGGATATGTCTCTTGAATCAATAGACATGTCTTTTGGAATTCAAAAGGTTTGAATTTTGGATAGAATTTTAGAGGTAATTTTGAATTCTTTTTGAAAGCAGGCAGCCCCTAATTAAAAGGGAGAAGAGTCTAGGGCAAAAAGTGTGTGTGTGTGTGTGTGTGTGATGCAAGTGTAAGAGGAAGGTTTTAGAGAAGAGGGGATTTTCTTCTAGGGTTGTATGAGGAGAGGGAAGGTGAGAGATTTCTTCTTCATTACATTTCTAGGAGAGAATTGAGTGTGATTGTAAAGAGAGAAAGTGCTTAAAGGGAAATTTTAGGGATTTTCTTGGGAGGGAGGGTGAGATAAGTTGTGTTCTTTTCTTTTTTTATTTTGTAAACTTGTTTTTATATATGAAATCTGTGTGATTGTAAAGAGGAAGTTTTTTGCACCTTTGTCGGGGAAGTTTTGTTAAGAACTTTAGGAGAATTTTATATGAAGTAATTAGACTTAGACTTGGAAGACTGTAGTGTCGTAAAAACTAGTTTTGTGTGTAAAGTTTTTTTTTGTATGAAAAAGTGTTGTGAAAAAACTATTTGTGTCAAAAAAAAGGTGTTTGTGAAAATATTTTGTTGTGTTGAATATATCTTTTGTTTTATTTGTTTAACTGTTAATGTATTATTTATTGTGTTGTGTATGCAAAAGAAAGGATATGTAGGACTTGTGCCGTGCAGGACTTGTGTCTTATGATCCTAAGTTAGAGAAAAGAAAAAAAATCAAAAAACAGAAAGGACTTGAAGAACTAGAAATGAAAATGGAAAACAGTCGAAATAATAACTTGGAAAATCATCATAAATCTTTGAGGGATTATATAAATCCTACGACAGATGAAATTCACTCAAGTATACAAACCCCTATCGTAGAAGCTGACTCATTTAAAATAAATCCATATATTATCCAACTGGCACAGAACAACCAGTTTGGGGGAACCTCTTTGGAGGATCCCTATTTACACTTATCTCATTTTCTAAAACATTGTGTTATATTTTCTATATTTTGTTATAATGGCATGTCCGACGATGTTGTTAAACTAAGGCTTTTTCCTTTCTCA
>NW_018224059.1:0-8829 GCF_001263595.1 Phalaenopsis equestris
ACTTAGATTAGTTGGTCGGGCATCTGTTTGTCTGTTGTAAGTCCCCTCTGGTTTGGGGTTCGATTTCCCTTGGTGGAGGGTGTGATCATATACAGCGAAATAAGGTCAGGTGGCACACTCATAAAACTTTTTTTTTTCTTTTCAGCAAACATAAATCCGTTTGTCTTACGATTGGTTGTTTGAAATTTTATTTTTTTTTTCTTTTCAGCAAACGTAAATCCGTTTGTCTTACGATTGGTTGTTTGAAATTTTATTTTCTCTTCTGAAAATTAATTTTTCCCCCTTAAAGAGGCTGATATGAACCGTGAGATGGAGAGGAAGGCGCAAGAGAGAAAACGAAGTCAAAAAATTGATTTTGTTTCCGGTGGCATACAACCCGGGGAAGTTGCTCCAGCAGTAAAGATGAATAACAAAATTCCTGGTAACATTTTTTGTTTTTGCTTGATCTTAAATTGATTGAAGTTCATTAGTATCTTACCATGTTATATCACCTGTTATTTACTCTTTTTTGTCCGAACAACAGCTGTGGAAGTTTCAACCGGCGTCCATCATGAGTTGCAACCAGTTCCGACGACTGTGGATGCATCAAGAGACAGCAGGCTGAATAAGAAATCAAAATGGGACAAGGTATGCTTTAGCTAGCTCTCCAAGTTATTTAAATGGGTGATAGAATTTTTAATAGAAGAAAATATCCAGTATTTTTACAAATTATTTATAAATAAATCACAGTAAACCTCTTTAAACTTATCAATATATTTTTTTTATGTTGGAGTTGGTATTGCTATTCTGGTACTACCAGGGTGGCAGTTGTGTTATTTGCAAAATTCTGAAGTGGAATAGCTTCCATGTGTATTGGTGAAATTTTAGTGCCTGCCATTGTCCCTTTGGTCTCATTTGTTACTTGTACTGATTTTTAAGTGCTTTCTGGCTTCAACATTATTCCAGCTTGAATGCTTTTGTTTGCATCTGCTTTTTGCTGCAATTTTCACAAAAGTAATGCAATTTTAATTTTAAAGCTGCTTAAAGCTCTCATTCTAAGCCTCAATTTATTTGCATCTTGATTTTTTTTCAAACCACTCTGTGTTTAATACCATTTGTTAATTCCAAGCTTTTGACCATTTTAGCATCAACAGTAAAGATGAATTTTGATATGTGAGTTAGAATTTGAAAAAAAAAGTATGAAAGAGGGTGCTAGTTTTATAAATAGTGAAGTTTCGAGTGACATTTATGTAATTGCACTTTTTTTTTGTCATCTTTTATTTCTATATTTTTATTTTAATTATTATTTACTTATTTTCTAGTGAAAGACCCCCCAGACACCTCATTGGGCAACCATAAATAAAAGATAAACATCATTCTATCACAATATTACCAGATAATTTATTGGCATCTTTCGTTGTTCATTGAGATTTATGGGACATTCTGCAAGAAAATAAATAAATAAATAAATAGATATAAAAGATGGCAACAAAAATTTTAAAAATAATTAAAAATAGTGGAGGTTGTTGTCAACTTGCTAATGTTGCAGCATTTGTTAGGTAAGGCTGACAGCCTCATGAACCGGACAAAACCATACAAGTTTGATGCCGTACAGACTACTTTCCTCTCATTATCTTCTTGGTTTTACCGTGGCCGCCCTTAAAAGCGAGGAAAATTTGCATATGTAAGACTTACGTAGAGTTGCGTACATCGGAGGTTATTCAGAGGGTATTGGGGGGTTATAGGTAGGTTACAGAGATGTTACAGAGGGTGTAACCTACCTATAACCCCCCAATACCATCTGAATAACCTCCGACATACGTAGCTCTCGTATGTCTTACATACACAAAATTTTCTCCTTAAAAGCTTGTAGCTTGTTTGATTCTGCTATTGCTTATCACAAAAGAATTCCACATGAAATTTTAACCCATCCCTTATATAGCTATTTTTTTTACCTTTATGCTCTGTTGCTCCAATATTTATGTCTGTAGTCACCTTTTAGTTTCCAATTTTCTCAACCATTGCATTTACATACTTCATATTTCTCTATTTTTGATTTTAGGATGTAGTTACTGTTATTTTCTTTTATTTTTTTTCTTTTTCTTGGACTATTTAAGAGTATAGCTCAAGAAGAAGAACAAAATATGAGAAATTATTCTGTACGAATAACACATGCATCTATGCATGTGGTGTCCGATCTCCACCGTCGATCACCGCAGTTAAAATTAAAAAAAAATATATGTTGAAAGTGAGGCCCACTGAAATACATATTTGCGGGGATCGGCGGTGGAGATGCATGCGGTGTCTGTATGAAATAATTTTTCACAAAATATAAGATCAATGTTCAATGTTTACATACATACCACCGATCCCTATTTATTTACGTATCCAACACAAACTTTATTGTTTTACATTTATACCACAATTCTTTCATAGCACCCAAATACGTAATAGTGATACAACCCAATATAATTTCTTGAAGAATTTACATACATACCACACTTCTGATGTATTTACATATCAAGCACGTAAAATGCGATATTTACGCTTGCAACAACTTGGTGTGTATTTCTTTTAAAACGATAGTGATTGTTGTATTTTTGATGGGATGTCAAAAATTTGCGAGGTATGTATATAAATATGAATATTTCGGTGTTGGATATATCAATTCATGATAATTATGTGGTATCTATGTAAATACCCTCCCTCTTATAAACTTGTCTGAGAAGTCCAACATGCATTTATAATGCTGAATGCTACACTTATCTAGATAATGCAACTATGTTTTAAGGGCTAAATATTATATACTACATTACAAATTAATAATCTAAAAATAAGCATATGGTCTGAATATCAGCACAGAAGAAGAGATGATACGATCCAACTAGGGCTGTCAAAAAAGCTCGTTGTTGGTGAACAGTTTGTGTTTGATTTGTTCGATAAGTAAACGAGTCGAACGTGAACAAATTTTTTTCGTTCGGTTAGTTAAACGAACCAAACACGAACAATGATGCGTTCGTTTATGTTCGAATAATTTTTGTTCGAAATATAAAATAATTATATATAAAAAATTTATGATATTTTTAAAAATTAAATTTATAAATTATAATATATAATAAATCAATAATAACAATATATTAATATACTATATTAGAAATATACAAATATATATATTATATATTTATATAATATAAGTTTTATAATTAATATAATATATTATTTATATAAGGGATATCAAACTGGCTCGTCATTCACGAACAATTCGTGTTTGCTCGTTCGTTAAGAAACGAACACGAACAGTGACTTCACGAATAATTTTAAACGCGAGCTTATTTCAAACAAACTAAATTTCAAACAAATCGAACACAAACACAAGCTCTCTTCGTTCGTGTTCGGTTCGTTTACACCCCTAGATCCAATATGTTGGATAGAGACATTCCAAGAACTTAAATATGGAGAGAGTTGGGATGAAATTTAAATAAAGAACCTATTGGCTATAATAAAAAAAAAAGGGAAATTCATATACATAACTTAAAAGCCTAATATATTCTTTATATCTAACATGTAAAATGTGATATTTGTGTACAATATATTGTTTAAAATATATGTGAAATACATAGAAATGTGTATTTCGCCCCATATTTTTTCTTCGATGTTAATTGTTATACATATAAGTATGAAAGTTTAGGTGTTAGTTTGTTCGAAATTGTTGTGAGTTGCATGTTTTTCTTCGAGTTGTTTGAATTCATTTGCGGCTCGTATTTAGCTTCAATTATTTAAAAATAGTAATAAGTTCAACTTTTTAGATAAAATAAAAATATTTAAAAATGAAAAGTTATCATTATTTTATGATTTATATAATTAATATAAGCATAAAAATTTCTAATAATTAATAATTATTATTTACTCAATTGTTTAGAAACTAGATTGAATTGTCTTGGCTTTAGTAAGCAAAGACTGAGCAAAATGAAAGAAATTTAAAGGAAACATAAGAGAAACAGCTCAGTGTGATCAATGCCAATACTAATGCAAGAAAGCAACAGGGGTGTAGTAGGAGAGGTAAAATGGAGTTCATATGGGCCAAATATAGCTTATGATGAATATGATTAGTTAGCTCATTGTTAAACCAACAATAGTGAACCTAATATTGGAGGATAATTATGGTCATTATTAGAGTTGTCTGACGTGGCAAGAGTAAAGGGGGGAGAGTAGGGTAACAATGGTGAAACTAGGTGGAAGTTGGAGATACTTGTTATTCTTAATTTATACTGTTGTTGTGTGGGAAGATTTACGGTGGTAGAGTAATTAATTAGTGTCTTAGTATTGTATGAAAACCCAACACACACGCACATATATATAATAGAGAAGTAACGGGAGAAGACACCACGATTTTTATGTTGAAAATTTTGAAGAGGGAAAAAATCATGAGGTATGTCCCACTGTCGAATTAATCCACTTTTTAATAGTGAGTACATACATCCACTTTTCTCCTAAATTAGGAAAGATTGAATTGCAAAACTATAATAACGGTGCTACTTCAATAGTTGTACATGGGCTACAATAAATATAGTTCTTGGTAGCTTTAATAACATCAACTTTTCTTAGATGTCGTAGTTGGAAGTCGTCATAGTAGTTGGTCATAAACGCCGTTGTTGGTGGATTTAGAAGCATCAGTTGGTCATAAAGGCAACAATAAAGGCTGTAATAGCGTTGGTTGGTCACAAATGCTGTAGTTAGAAGTTGCAGTTAGCAGTGAGCCACGTAAGCCATAATTAGAAGCTACATTTGTTGTTGGCCATATAGGTCATAATTGATCACATAGGTCATAGTGGTGAGTTGTGATAGTTTCAGTTGGCAAAAAAGGTCATAGAGTAGGGTTGTAATCACAACAATCTGCTACGTTGGTCGTAGTATGGTTCTGTTCTAATGTTTGTAGGCCATCAAGGCTAGGTTTAGGAGCTGCATGAGATGTGAGTCACGTCGTAGTTGGGCACATAGGTCGTAGTGGTGAGCTATGATAGTGTTAGCTATCCACAGAGACCGTAGCAGAGGGCTATAATGATAACATTCAGTCATGTAGGTCATAGTAGGGAGTTACATGTCTCCGTAGACCATAAAGGGTGGAGTTGGGAGTTGCCTGACTCGTGAGTTACGTAGATCGTAGTTAGTCACAGAGGTCGTAGTGATGAGCTACAATAATATTTGTAGGTCATAGAGGCTGACGTTGGGAGCTACAATAACGTCCATAGACCACAAAGGCCAGAGATGATAACTGTGTGAGCTATGAGCCATGTAGGTCGTAGTTGGCAGAGGTTGTAGTAGTGAGTTACAATATGTATGTAGGTCACATATGACTGAGTTTGGAGTTGCGTGACCTATGAGCTATATAGGTCGTAGTTGCTCACATTAGCTGTAGTTATGATTTGTAATAACATCCTTAAGTCACAAGGGCCCAAGTTGGGAAATACTTAACTTGTGAGCCTTAGGTCATAGTTGGTTGCATAGGCTGTGGTGATGAGCTGTAATAATATCCATAAGTTAAAGAGGTCAAAGTTTGGAGTTGCAATAACATTTGTACGTCATAGAGGTCGAAGTTAAGAGTTGTGTGAGTTGTGAGCAATGCGGGTCATAGTTGATCACATATGTCGTAGTAGTGAGTTGCAATAATGTACGCAGACCACATGGGTCAGATTTAGGAGTTGCATGAGTTGTGAGCGATGTAGGTTGTGATTGGTCGCATGCCATAGTGGTGAGTCGCGATATTATAGGTAAGCCACAGAGTCGCGATATTGTTTGTGAGCCATGCGGGTCATGGTTGATCACATATGTCGTAGTAGTGAGTTGTAATAATGTACGCAGACCACATGGGTCAGAGTTGGGAGTTGCATGAGTTGTGAGCCATGTAGATTGTGATTGGTCACATGACATAGTGGTGAGTCTGATATTGTCCGTAAGCCACAAAGGTTAGAGTTGGGAGCTGCATGAGCTGTGAGTCATGTGGGTTGTTGTTGGTTACTTAGCTCATAGTGGTGAGCTGCAATAGCCTGTGTATGCCACAAAGAATGAAGTTAGGAGTCGTATGAGCTGTGAGTTAATTAAGTCGTAGTTGGTCACATAGGCTGTAATGTTGAGCTACAAGAGCACCAGTTGGCCACCAGGGGTCGTAGTTGGTGCTATATCGGTAGGTGGTTGCAATAGAGACATTACTTATCACTATGCGAAGTAATAAGAGAACTTTAAGAGTCCAAAAAAGGTCTTCATATTCTGAGTTAGGAGATTGCAAGCAAGTATTATAAGGATCTATTGTTAGAAATTTGGCACATTACGTCTGAGGTACATCATTGCACAATATTTAAGTCATGTTTCTATGTAGGGTTCTTTGTTACTCCATAGGGTGCTTCATTGTTTTATAATATAATTCTTTATTCTACATGGTGCTTCGTTACTCTCAATGTATGTCATTACTTTGTAAGGTGCTACGTTGCAAAGTATGTTGTTACCCTATAAGTTCTACCAATGGAAACGAACAGAGGGAGACCCACAATGGTAAATGATGGACGGTGAGCAGTGGTCGAAGATGGTCGACAACCATGGAGGCAAGTAGTGATCACTAGGTCTTCGGTCAATAACAACTCTAAAAATTGGCTTCTTCTCCTCCTTCGGGTCCAAGTCCTCCCTTCATGAGGGAGTAGAGCTATATTTATATATTTTAGGAGTGACATCCCTATAAATAAGTAAGAAATTTGAATCACTTTACCAGTCGACCCAAAGAATTCCTTTAATCAGACAATATTTTATGGAAATTTTTAATGATGTTAGAATTGAATGATCTTAGGCTCGTTAGATTTGTTTCATCGAGACGTTTGATTATACTGTAAACTTGTCAGATTTAAAATCCATTTGACCCTCTAATTGACCACCTAAAGCTTCCAAAAGTGGTGTAATTGCTTGATCTGGGCTTGATTTGACTCGAATTGAATCAATGATGTCATTCAATTCGTCTCATTGAGTAGGTCAATTTGACTTAATTTTGTTGAAATTGAAGCTATTGATGATTTTTAATTTGAAGTTAAATGTTTTTTACTCCAAAAATGCCTCAATATCTGCATTGATTGCCTCGTGATTCATGTCAAATGATGAAGGCTTGTTGATGATACACTAATTTATTATATGTCCAATTTTGAAGATTTTAGGATGAGTAAGAGAAATATGAATAAGAGAAATCGCTTGAAAATTGAAGGGCAACTGATAATTTTTGGAGCACACAACTGGTTATAGGCAGGCCAACGGATTTGGTTCGGACATGTGTCGTGGAGCGGTCAGAAATGGGACGTGGAGCAGTCTGGCTGGATTCAAGCTGGGCCAGAGAGCACGTGTTGGTCGACGATGTGGACATATTGGATTTGGGTTGGGCTAGGTCAGTACCATTGGAGGACGGTCACGTGTGAAGTTGCTTCTAGGCTGGATCGTGGGTGGTGCTGTGTAAAGTAATAAATTGGTATATCAACGTTGTATAAAATTCTAGCACACACACAAATAATAAAGAAATAACAGAATGTGTGACCAAAATTTACATAGACAACCTTGGAGAGGGAAAACTTATGGGGCCTATCTCAGTTAAAGTAATTCATCTTGTATCTGTGAGTATATAGGTACACTCTTCTCTTGAATTAGGAAAGATAGAATTGTATGAGTATAATAGCTTTAATAGTCATATGTGGGCTACAATAATTGTAATTCTTGGTGGTTGTAATTGGCTCACCTTGTCATAGAAGCTACAGTTGAAATTTGTAGTAGTTATTATTCATATAAATTATTGTTGGTAGTTTCAAGAGCATCAGTTATGCATAAAGGCTATAATGGAGAGCTATAATAGCACAGTTGTCCATCAAGGTAATAGTTGGAAGTTGCAGCAGTAATGAGCCATGTATGTCGTAGTTGGAAGATGCATGGTTGTGAGACACGCGGGTCGTAGTTGTTCACATAGACCGTAGTGGTGAGTTGTGATAGCATCAATTGGCCACAAATGTCGTAGTGAAGGGCTATAATGACAACAGGCAGCCACATAAGCCATAGTAGGGTGTTGCACTAACATACGTAGGTCATAAAGCCTGGAGTTGGGAGATGCATGAGTTGTAAGCCATGTAGGCCATTGTTGGTCACATAAGTCTTAGTGGTGAGCTACGATAGCGTTGGTTGGCCACAGAGGCCATACCGATAGGCTTTAGTGATAATAGTTGGTCACAAAAGTCATAGTAGGGAACTACAGTTAACATTGGTAGGCTACATAAGCCAGAGTTAGGAGTTGTGTGAGTTGTAAGCTAGTCTATTGGTTGTAATGGTGAGTTGTAATAATATCCCTATGTCATAGAGGCCAGATAGAAGCTGCAATAACGTTCGTAGACCACAAAAGCCAGAGTTGGGAGTTTCATGAACTGTAAGCCTCATAGGTCGTTACGGTGAGCTACAATAACCTTTATAGGCTACAAGGGCCAAAATTGGGAGTTGCCCGAGCTGTGAGCCGCATAGGTCATGTTAGTCACATTGGTTGTGGTGGTGAGTTGCAATAATTTTTGTAGGTCATAAGGCCAGAGTTGGGAGCTTCAATAACGTTCATAGGCTATAGAGGCTGGTGTAAGGTGCGACATGAGTTGTGAGCTACATATGTCGTATTTGGTCACATAAGCCATAGTGATGAGTTGCAATAACGTCCATAAGCCACAAATGTCGGATTTAGAAGCCACATGAGTTGTGAGCCACGTAGGTTTTAGTTGGTCACTTGGGCCATAATAATAAGTTGCGATAAAGTTCGTAAACCACATAGGTCAGAGTTGAGAGTTGCATGAGCTG
>NW_018224060.1:0-446 GCF_001263595.1 Phalaenopsis equestris
TAAGGTCCTTCTTCGGTAGGTATTTTCTCAGGGATTTATCTTTTAGCCGCTTTTCGGGCTTTCCTATTGCCGTTTCTCTTCTGAGATCGGGTCAATGGTATTGTTTTTGAACTTGATCCGATTTCAAAAGTTGAAGGTACAACAGTTAATCCTTCAGTCGGATCTTCTATTATCATGATTTCTTTTCCCTTAGTGGTAGGGACAACCGTCTTTGTGGGTGTTATTGTATCAGTAACAGAGGTCTTAGTCTTTTTGTGAACTGGAAAGTCATCAAAAGACTTCAGGTTGAATTCAGCAGCGGGTTCTCGCATTTCTGGAGTGGCAACTTTCACAACAACAAAAGGAGCTTTCCCGAGGATGACCTCAAGATCTCCAAATCCTGTTCCAAATTTGATGGTAGTAGCAATGTTGCGGGCTTCGCGGCTTGTTGGCAGGTTGCAGGTGAA
>NW_018224060.1:8039-12419 GCF_001263595.1 Phalaenopsis equestris
TCGGGGCGAAAGACCAAGTTAGGCATTTCACATAGAATTGGATAGATATCCATTCTAAATGAAACCATGGATTAATTTATTGTGAAGATATGGTGTACCCTAGTTCCAAGTCAACACCCAGGGTCAATCTTAAAGCCAAGTAATCCTATAGGGACTCTTCTTGAATTCTCTTATAATGATCTTATCTACTAAATGCTAGAGGTTAAGATCATTATGTGGAATTTCAAGTTGAGTAAAAAGAAAAGTTTTTGAATTTCTAATGGTGGGGGTACCTTTTCTAATTTTCTAAGACTAGTCAATAGGAAAGTCCTATGGCTAGACCTAGGCTACTAAAGAAGTTTCTAGACCTCAACTAAAAGTGAGGTCAATAAACATATTAGGCGATTAAGGAATTTAATTAAAATTTGAAAGATATTGGTGAGAAAAAGTTTTTGCAATTAAATGAGCTTGAAGAGATAAGGAAAGAATCTTATGAAAGTGCTAAGATTTATAAAGATAAGATGAAGTAAAGATAAGATGAAGATGTGTGAAGATGTGGCATGATCAAAGGATTCTGGCTAAAAACTTTTAGCCAGGGCAACAGTTTTTTCTTTATAATGCAAGGTTAAGATTATTTCCAGGCAAACTTAAGTCCAGGTGGATGGGGCTATTTGTTGTGATGAAAGTTTATCCTTATGGAGTTGTGGATATCAAAGATCCTAAAAATTAATAAAATATTCAAAGTGAATGGTCACAGGCTGAAATTCACAGGCTGAGGTCACAGGCTGAAATCCTACTTTTTAGGTGACTAACTTAAATTAAATGATTTTCTGACATTGGGTCAACCAGAACAAGCATTGGTTAGTCGAGCTGACGAAGTAAATCCAAGCGCTATGTGGGAGACACCCCATAGTTATCTGTGTGTTTGTTTTTATTATTATGTTATTGTGTGTGAATTAGAAAATTCTGGTAGTAATTTGATTATATATTAAGTTAGTAATTATTTTAAGACCATAAAAGATGGCTTAGACATGTTAGAATGAATTTTTGGACATTAAGTTGACCTGTGCTAAATTGAGCACTGGCGTTTAAGCACTAATATTCGATGCTTAAGCGTGACAGTTAAAAAAACATGTGCGAATTTCAGTTTCTAGATGTTCTAACTGCAAATTGGTTGGCGTGAATGTGTAATAGCAGTTCTAAGACATGCCTAGGAGTTTTAAGAAGGGTTTAAAGCCTATAAATAGATGGGGTATGAGGAGAAATCTGACCACACCTTCATTTTACCCTAAATTCTAAGTGAAAAAGAGAGAGTCTTGGAAAAATGTCATCTTGGGAGAGTGATTTGAAGAAGAAGGAGGAATTAATGAGAAAGAAGTTTATTATTCAGAGTGCACAAGAGATGTATAACAGTTTTCTAGCCGTTAGTATATGTATAACAGTTTTCTAGGATGTATAACAGTTTTCTAGCCGTTAGTATCAAAGGAATAATAGAAAAGATCAGTAAAGTTTAGGGTAATGTCGCTTCAATTGAAGCAAAAGTGATGGATGTTAATGCACATCTGAATCATATGGGATAGCAACCAAAGATGCAATTTTTCCATACCAATTTTATAGAAGAAGCAGATAAGGCTATGTATCTGAAGAACAAATGGATTGAAGAAGATTCAACCAGAGTTGTTAATCATCGTCCGTTATTTCAGATATACATACCAAATGCTGATGGAGAGACTAATGATATGCCAAAATTTGTTCCATCAGCAAGAGAATGGAATTAAATTTTAGATTTAGTGCTTATGTTTAGTGTTTGTGTGCTTAATGTTTGTTTGTTAATGTTAAGTGTGCTTTAAAGTGTTTTTATATGTTATGTTTGTTTAGAGTCGGTGTTAGGAATTTTCTCATCCAAGTCTATTTGGATTGAGAATTTATGTATTAAAAAATGTTTGTAATCATTTGTGAATGAATATATGTGTTTTGTTTGTGAAATAATTTGTGTTATTTAGTATTGAATCGAATTAACTTAAATTGGTGAATCTTGAGATAGAATAAAGTGAGAGGGAAAAAAATAGTATATAAAATGTTTTTGAGACCACAGAGGGTTGATTGAATTATGCTAGGAGTGCATTTCTCTTAAATGAAAGAAATCAAAATTTGTGCACTGGCGCCTAAGCGCCAAATCCCACTCTTAAGCACTGACTAAACCGATAGACTAGCACCTAAGTGCCAAACCATTCATGCTTAAGCGCCGGTTCATGAAAACCGATTCGTGAATTGTTTTAAGTGAATGTTTGGTCGGAAAATTGCCATTAAACCACTCCACTTCACCATCTTCCAAGGTTTTTTGTGATTTAGAGAGTTAGGGCATCACCTTAAGTGAGGATTTCTTGGTAGATTCAAGCAAAATTCGTTAAATTTGATCTTCTTGAGTTAAAAGCTTCACATTTATGCAAAAATTTTTTATTTTCATCATGTATTTTGAGCACATTCATGAGCTATCCAAAAATCACTATTCATGGTAAAAATTTTCCAAAATTTTGAGCACATTCATGAGCTATCCAAAAATCACTATTCATGGTAAAAATTTGGAAAAAAATTGATGGATAATGCATATATTTGTTAATTTAAGCTTTTGGGAGTTGTGTTTTACGATTTGGAGTTGATTGTGGAATTTATTTTGAATTTTATACAAATTTTTAGAAATTGACACCAAGAATGAAAAGAAGCAAAGGAAAAGCTCTATTTGATTCAAGTAAATTTGTTAGTTTGAGAGCTCAGGATAGGTACAATGATGCTTTACATACAAGGAAACTAATTCCTGAGCAATGTTTCAAAAGTCCGAGAGGAGCCGTGGTGGAGTTGATTGTTAGCCGCTAGTGGGAGCGGTTCTGTTATTTTTATGTTGTCATCATGATCTTTGTAGTACGAGAGTTCTATGTGAATCTCTCTGAGGCTGATGAGGATAGAGTCATAGTACGGGGGAAGACAGTATCATTTTCTCCTGAGGTAATTAATCAGTTTTACCATTTGCCTCAGACCAAAGAAAAATATGTTGAGATTTTCATACCTATTTTACACTATTTTTTATGATATTGCACTTTAAAAAAGGGAATTTTTGATGTTTTGTTGTAGGTCTGATTAATTATGGTCATTGGAGCAAAAAGATGCAAAAACAGTGCAATTTGGAGCAAAAACGAGCAAGAAATGAAATTTTGCCGTCACCTTTCGATAAGTCTTTCAATGCTTAATCTCTTTTACACTTCTTGCATATTTTTGGCATATTTTTGAATTAGATTACACTTTAAAAGAAGGTTGTTTTCATTCTTATTTTATAGGGCTATCTATTAGGAACACAACGCAACTGAAATGGGGCGAAACAGAGCTAAATAGAGCGAAACAGTGGAGCTGCGTGGTCTGCTCGCCGACGGCGCCAAAACGGCGCCGACGATGAGATTTAACCGAGAAGACCAAAAAAAGATAGAAAAGCTCGCCGACGGCGCCCTCAAGCGCGCCTACGGCGCGGGACCACTATGGACCGACTTTTGGCGGTTATGGACCGAAATTCGACGTATTTGGAGGCTTTTTGAAAGGGTTCTTGTGGTAACTCTTCAAATTTCATCCCTACACTTTAAAAGAACAAATTTAGGTTAGAAAAAAAGGGTTATGTGTGAGAGGAATGTTAGGAAAAGTGTGGAGAAGTTTAGGGTTTTTAGAATAGGAGTAGAAATGTAGATTTCTACCATTTTGGAGAGATTGAAGAGGAGATTTTGAGAGAATTTGTAAGGAGATGTTCTAGCATTTCATGGATCGGCGGGAGACTTTGTGGAAGAGATTTTTTTTTTCTTTCAAATGGGAAAAAACTAAGTATTGTTTTCTTCATTATCTTATGGTTTTGTAAACACTTATCTAGTGGATTTTCTTTGATGAAATGAAGTTTTCCGTTGTGTTTTCTTCGTGCCTTGTGATGTGTTTTTCTTACTCTCTCTTCTTGTTTGGAAATAATGGTTACATTTTGACTCCCATCCTTTGGAAATCTTTGAAATTTCATTTTGACTCCCATCCTTTGGAAATCTTTGAAATTTCATAACTTAAAATTCACTCTCCGATCCCCAACGAGAGTCTCTACCCTTTGATTTCAACCAGACGATCACCTGCTAAATCCCCGGCAGAAACAAATCGCACACGCAACTCTACACGTACTTCTGGGTCTGCTAACTTAGAAGTCTGTATTGGTTTTGGTTGATCTCATCGGTCATCGCCAATACGCGCGGTGTGCTTGATTAGCACACCACATCTATTGGGGGTCCATTTGTTGACCTCACTTTTAGTTGAGGTCTAGAAACCTCTTTAGTAGCCTAGGTCTAGCCATAGGACTTTCTTATTGACTAGTCTTAGAAAACTAGA
>NW_018224060.1:13970-14563 GCF_001263595.1 Phalaenopsis equestris
CCTCAGTGCATTCCAACCATTTTCCCTCACCCATTCTCATTGTTGGAGGTCAATTTTGAGCTTGAAACCTTGCCGGAAACCAGGACAGAACCCAATACACCTCCATAGTGCATCAAACACAAATTAACTTCACCTACACCTTCATAATAGTAAAAAAGGCTAAAGCCCCATCAAATCCCCCTTCCACAGAGCCTCTACCATAGCTCTAGACCAACACCTGAAATTGAGCTTGGTCGAATTCATACCTAGGCCTTACACCAAGACCAGGGACTCAATCCCTAGCCTCTTTGGGCCCCAACGAACGTGCCGAGCACATCTGATTCAAGCCTCCTTTCTCAGAGCAAAGGTATAAAACTCCTCCTCCTCCAAAGCTTATTTTGATTCTCCATTTACTTAAGCTTCATTTCATGGTACATTAACCGTATGGATGTGTTCGTCTAACTTAGACGAGTCCATAGGATCAAACCTGAAGTGATTTGGTTGATTCTAGGCTGAGATCTTAGGATTTTGGTGTGGATGGGCACAATATCATTCAATCGAGGACAATGATGGAGAGCTATTCGATCAAGCGTGTATCAAATGAATGGGGGAGA
>NW_018224061.1:0-210 GCF_001263595.1 Phalaenopsis equestris
TATATCCATATAAAAAACAAAAATATTTGTGCCCATCAAGTCCATCTAAAATTTGATCTAAAAAGGGTAAAGGGAAGTGATCTTTCCTGGTGGCAGTGTTTAATTTTCTATAATCAATGCAAATACACCACCCAGTAACTTGTCTGATAGGTATTAATTCATTATTTTCTTTTGTTTCAACAGTCACTCCTCCTTTCTTAGGAACACAAT
>NW_018224061.1:432-1383 GCF_001263595.1 Phalaenopsis equestris
TTTTAATGTATCTAACAGTCTTTGATCTTGCAAATCATTTAATTTTGAAGATATAATAACAGGTAATGTAGATGAGTCTCCCAGAAACACATACTTCAAGTGGCTAGGCAATACTTTCAACTCAAGTTCAGGTGGTTTTATAATTGACGGAAATAGATTGTTATCAGCATTTTCTGTAATATACAACATCTCTCAAATCTTTCCTGAACATAATCTAATTCTTCATTTTCTAATTCATCCAGAATAATTTCATCACTCTCATTAATTTGTTCTTTCTCTTCAAAATATTCTTCTAAATGTTCCTTCAATAGATGTTCACTAATTTCCATGCAAAAACATTCATTAACTCTTTTAACAGCAGGGTACTTCATAGATTTCGCAATGTTAAAAGCCACTTCTTGATCTTTAACTCGCATAGTTAATTATCCTTTTTGAACATCTATCATAACTTTTCCAGTAGCTAAAAATGGTCTCCCTAAAATGATAGGTATTTCTTTATCTTCCTCCATATCTAAAATAATGAAATCCACAGGAAAGATAAATTTATCAACTTTTACTAAAAAATCTTCAATAACTCCTTTAGGATAGGTAACTGAACGATCCGCTAACTAAAGAGTTATAGAAGTAGGGGAAATTTCTACCAAGTTTAAACTCTTAAAAATTGATAAGGGCATAAGATTGATACTCTCTTCTAAATCACATAAAGCTTTTTCATAAAGTTTTTCACCAATTGTATAAGGTATAGTAAAACTACCAGTATCTTTTAATTTTTCAGAAAGCTTTTTCTGAATAATAGCATTGCACTCTTCGCTGAGTGCAACGGTCTCATGATCTATAAACTTCATTATCTTATTCAATACAACCTTCATAAATTTTACATAAATTGGCATTTGTTCCAAAGCTTCAACAAAAGGATAATGTTTACCATTAACTTCTTAAGAATTTCTAAAA
>NW_018224062.1:0-1058 GCF_001263595.1 Phalaenopsis equestris
ACTCTCCCTTTTTCTGCCTCTCTCTATCTCTCTCTCTCTTCCTCCTTACCTCTAATATTCTTTCTCTCTCCTCTCTCAATCTCTCCCCCTCCCTCTGTATGTTCCTTTCACTTGCTTGCCCACTCTATCTCTCCCACTTTCTCTTGTTTTCTCTCATGTTCCCTCTCTTCTCTCTCTATCAATAGTCTTCTCTCTTCTTCTCTCTTTATCTACTCTCTCCACTCTCCCTCCCTCTTTCTCTCACTTCTTCTGTCTTTATCTCTCTGTCTCCCATCTCTTCTGTCTCCCATCTCTTTTCACCTCCATCTCTTTTCACCTGTCTCTCATGCTCATTTTCTGTCACCTTGCTCAAATTATTTCATACTCTGCTTATCTCTCTTCTTCCATCTCTATATATCACTATCTTTGTTTCTTTTTCTTTCTTTCACACTCTTGTGCTATTTTCTCATTCCCTACCTCTCTTCCTCGCTCTCTTGAGCACTCTCCTTCTCTCCCTCCTTCCCCCGTATCTCTTCGACATTCTCCATCACCCTCTCACTCTCCCCCCTCCCTCGCTCTGCCTCTCATCAATCTCTTTTTATTCAATCTATGCCTCTCTATCTCCCCCTATCCCTCCCTTTCTCAGTACTCACTCCCTCCCTACTCATCTCTCTCCTCTCTATATATACCTCCCTCTGTCGATTCTCTCTTCTCTGACAATCTCTTCTCTTTTGTTCCCTCCCACTATCTCTCTCACTATTATTCTCTCACTTTCACTCTCTCTATCCCCATCTTTTCCTCATTCTTTCCCTCTGACCATTTTCAATCTCCAGTTTCCTCCATCTTATCACTCTCATTATTCTCTCCCTCTCTCATTTCTCTCTTACATCCTTTCTCTTAATCTCCTTTTGTGTTTCTCTATGCCAGCTTCTCTCTCTTCTCTCTCTCCTTCACTCTCTTTTTCTCTATCTTTCTCTTTCATCCGCCAACATTCCATTTCTATCTCACTTGCTCTCACCCACACACTCTCCTCATTTTACCTCTCTCTCTCTCTCTCTCTCAGATGTTCTCTCACCATT
>NW_018224063.1:0-380 GCF_001263595.1 Phalaenopsis equestris
ATGCGCCAGTGCTCTGGATTTTGGCGCATCATGCGTAAAATCCCAAAATTGGTTGTTTTTGCTAAATTTTTGCTCCTTTTGTCATTTTTGCTCCAAATGCCTAAAAATGGTATATCTGCAACAAAAACACAAAAATACCTTTCGTTAAAGTGCAATACCACAAAAAATAAGCATAATAAAGGTACTTAAAATAATATATTATTTTTGTGTATCAAAATCCCCCAAACTTACATGTTACTCTTCCTCAAGTGACAGTTTTATTACTTAAAAGCATATGACTTTAGGACAGATATTAACTTTTCACTTCTATACTTTAATTCAATAAATAAAATAACAAAAATTAATAAAAACCTTTAATAACTTAGGTTCAAACTCCAAGT
>NW_018224064.1:0-823 GCF_001263595.1 Phalaenopsis equestris
TTGATCATATGACATATTTTGTTCGGAGAAAGAGTTACTATGATGCTGATTATAATGAGGCATTAGTGAAATTCATGAAGGGAGACCATTTAGTTGAATTTCCTACATGCCCTCAATTTAAACCTTTTAAGAGTCACAAGTCTACAGATGAATATATCCCCTTTGATTCTGACGATGATGAGGAGGAGGAAGAGGGTTAGACTTTATTTTCTATTTTGTAGTAGTTATGATTTTTAGATCTTTCTCATGTTGGACAGTTTATGTATGTTTTTTTTGCTCTGTACTTTTATTTTCACTGCTACTTTTGTTACTCTTTTACTTAGTAATGGATATGTGTTAGAGTAGAATTTTATATTTTCAAGCTTTTTATGATGAATCTGTTTTAATTTAAATTGTCTACTACTCAACGCTTATTTTTATTAATTGTACCTGTACTGATCTCCTGATTAGAAATTTTAATATTTTTCCTTTTCTTTAGGCTTATTATAAGCTAAAATATTTTAATCTAATTTAAAACTTAAGTTTGGGAGAGGGAAGAAAATTTGTGTTAAACTGAACTTTATGTCCTAAGTAAAATTTATTTTCAAAAATTATTTTAATATAAGCCGTGGAATGTTGAGATAACTTGAGATTACTATATTTTTGCATTTATAAATAATATAGTAAACTTAAGTAAAAAAATTCAATAATAAAGATTAATTCTGGTTTTGAGATATTTATAAGATTATGCTTTTACTATTTAAAATAAAAAAAAAATTATTTTTTTGAAAGTGTTAAGGACTTTTGGATTTTTATTTGAAAAGAAAGAATTGAGGCTTTATGA
>NW_018224065.1:0-624 GCF_001263595.1 Phalaenopsis equestris
GGTACGTAGAAGTGTGCAGAAAAAAATGGGAGAAAGATATAGGAAAGATAAACACTATCAATCAGAAGCAAATGAAATCAGGCAGAATAAAGAGTTTCCTTCTTCACAATATTACAAAGAAACAAATATTATATTTTCATGGACTCTTTCCTTTTAGCTGAATATTTAGATTATGAATATGTATTAATTAAGTTACCTAAAATAGATTATACAAAATATTATGTACCAAAATAGATTGTCCAGCCAATTATTTATTGGAATGAAAGCAAAGGAAAAGGCATTCAGCCAATTTGCTCAAAATATTGACAAGGTATCAGAGCTTGAATCGGTCTGAATCCTTGGTATTCTTTAGCTTTTGTTATCATTCGTCGGCATCTTCGACTGCATCCAAGGTCCTCACCGGGAGCACTCGTTCTTGTCCCTGTTTGAGTTTTGCAGCATCTTCGTCCGCCTTCATCGAATTCCAAAAAAACCCGCTGCTCTTTTGCATAGCCGGATCCGCTCTGCAGCGATCCTCACTTCTTTGATAGCAACAACTGCAATCTTCCCATCCCGTCTCAAGCTGAAGTCGCGATCACTCGCGATCCTCTATTTATATATTGGAATGAAAACAAAGAAAAAGGC
>NW_018224066.1:0-841 GCF_001263595.1 Phalaenopsis equestris
TAACGTCGCTCTCTCTCTGGTCACTTCACAGAGATAATTTATTGGTAGCAAACAAGCAAAAATAAAATAGTGTTAGGCATTTGAAGGTGCACATAACTTTGAAGTTGTGAAGTTGACTTTCCTCTCATTATTGATCTTCTAAAGTCCTCTTACAACAGTCAAGTAAGAAATAATCTCATCTAACTCCTCTTTAGTCGAACTATGACTTGCATAAAAACATAACATATCAGGTGGTAGATGATAAAAGAAGTTGACTACCTCTGGTGAAAAAGGTACCAACTTTGCTCAAACCATGACTCTTTCAGCCTCAAGGAGGTTTACATAGAACTCCCTAACAGCAGAAATAACTGCCACAGCAGAGAAACAACAGAATCGTTATCACTGTCAGTGAATGATCAAATCCTCTATGTCTCCACTTGGATTCCTAAAACCCCGCTCCTGAATCAATTTTCATGATTGTCATTCATCACTATACCGATCCTGAGCCTTCAAACTAATAAATTTACTCTAATTGAAAGGGCTCTTCCCTTTACTCCTCTTCACTCTTGGTGTCTTTCTACAAATATTATAAATTTCAAAAATAACTTCAAAAATTAAGTCCAAATTACTAAACTAAACTTCCAAAGTATAAACTACACTTCCCATGCAACTTCCATAGATTTCTTTTTCCATTTTAACCATGAATAATGAATTTTCAAAATTCTCGAAATGTGTTCAAAATACATAGCGAAAATCCAAAATTTTTGCATGGAAGTAAAGCTCATACCTCAAGTAAGTTGGATCTAGCTAATTTGACTTGATTCCAGCAAGAAATCTTCACTTTAGATGTGCCTTAGCCTTC
>NW_018224067.1:0-305 GCF_001263595.1 Phalaenopsis equestris
TTTTATTTATCTCACCCTCCCTCTCCATTCTCTCTGTTTCTCCTCATCCCTCCCTCTCTCCTTGATTTTCTTCTCTCTTCTCCCTTGGTCGTTCTCTCCCTATCACTCTCATTCACTCTTTGACACTTCTCTATCTCTCCTTTCTCTTGATCTTTTACTTTCTTTCTCTCTATCTCTAGTCGGCTCACCATCTTCTCTCCATTTTATATTTTGCCCTCCCTCCTCTCTATCTCTCTCTCTTCCTCTCTTTCTCTATTTCCCTCTCCCTTCTCTTGCTTACTCGTCTCTCTCCTTTTTATTCTTAC
>NW_018224067.1:736-2387 GCF_001263595.1 Phalaenopsis equestris
TCATCTGCATCTAGCTATCTTTTTCTCTATATCCCTCCCATTCTTACTCCACTCTTTCTCAATTTATCTCTTAATCTCTCTGAATCTATTACTCCACAACTCTATACATCTCTCTGTCTCCCTCTCCCTCCCACTCCATCTCCCTCTCTTTCACCCTCTCTCTATCCCTCTATCTCTCTCCATTCCTTTCTCTCTTTTACGTATTCTCTCTATCTCTTTCTATATATCTATCATGCTCTCTCTCCCTCTCTTTCTCTATCTCATTCCAATTCTCACTCTCTTTATCTTTCTCCCTATCTACCTCTATTACTCTCCCTCTCACTTATAGCTCCCTCTCTTTCTATCTTGCTCTCTTACCCTCTCTCTCCTTCTCTTTTATTAACACTCTTATTCTATTCTCTCATTCTCTATCACTCGCTCTTTTTTAATTTCACTTCTTGCTCTATCTCTCTCTTCCCACTCCCACTCACTCTGTCTTTCTCTATCTCTCCATCCTTACCCCACTCTAACGCCATACACACCTCCAAAACCTCCCAACACCTCTCTCCCTTTCCTCGCTTTTTATCTTTATTCATTCCTCTCAGTCTACCCATCTCACCCCCTCTTTAACTCTCTCCTTTTTGCTTCCTATCTTCACTCATTTGTCTCTATCTGCCCCTCTCATCCTCTCTTTAACTCTCTCTCCCTCTCCCTCTCCCTCTCTTGTCTACTCTAACTCACCCTCCCTTATCTCTCTCATCCTCTCAGTCATTCTTTCTTACTTACTCTATCCCTCTTTTGCTCTCACTATTCTCCCTTTTCTCCCTCTCACTGATTCTCTCTCTTTCTTGCTCTATCACTCTCTCTCTCCCAACATCTACTTTTCTCTTGTTATATATCTACTCTCTCACTATGTCTCTTGGACTATGTCTCTTGGTTGTCCCCCTGCACTCTCTCTCACTCATTCTATGTCTATCTCACTTCCTTTCTCTCTCTCCTGCCCTCCTTTCCTTCTTTCTTTCTTTCTAATTTCAACACTTTAGTCCTTTCTCTCTCTATCCCTCCCTTGTTTCATGACTCTATGTTTATCCTTCTCTATGTTCCTTCCTGTCTTCATCTTTCTTTCCCTCCTTCGCTCTCTTTACCTTATTATCCCTCCATCTCTCCCTATCTCTCTTATCTCTATTCTCTCTTGCTCTATCTCTCTCTCTCTCTTTCTCTCTCTTTATCAATTTTTCTCTCTTCCCTGCCTCACCCTCTCTCTTACTCTCTCTCTTGATCTCTGCCACCTTCTCCTCATCACTCTTGGGTAATTCTCATTCTCTTTATCTTTCTTCTTTAATCTACCTTTATTACTCTCCCTCTCACTCTATTGCTCCCTCTCTCTCTATCTTGCTCTCTTACCCTCTCTCTCTCTCCCTCTCCCTCTCTTTTATTAATCGCTCTCTTTGAATTTCACTTCTTGCTCTATTTCTCTCTTCCCACTCCCACTCACTCTCTCTTTCTCTCTCTCTATCCCTACCCCACTCTAACGCCATACACACCTCCAAAACCTCCCTTTCCTTGCCTCCTATCTTTATTCATTCCTCTCTCTCTTCCCATCTAACCCTCTCTTTAACTCTCTTCCCACCTAACAAAAGAGAGCAACAAAAGTTAGAGCAAGAGAGATAGA
>NW_018224068.1:0-257 GCF_001263595.1 Phalaenopsis equestris
ATTTGAAATTATCGTTAGTATGTGGTAGTATCAAGTTCTACTATTCTTATTTACCTTTGAAACATCTTAAAAAATTTGATCCATAGAGAAAAATTGGAACGCATTCGGACCAGAGCAAAAACTATAAAAATTTTGCCTTGGGCGCTGACGGTGCCCTCGATGCCACCGGCGGCGCGTTTTTTCCTGAGAGTCCAAGAAAAATTAATATAGAGGCTCTCCGATGGCGCCCTCGACCCTGCCGACGGCGAGACCGGCGA
>NW_018224069.1:0-1187 GCF_001263595.1 Phalaenopsis equestris
GCAGAACTGCTAACTGTCATCCTCATGGTTTCCCAACTATTTAACAATGATGCAAACAATATCAGTGCACGTATCTCATCATCAAAATCAATTTCAACAAACGATAATTGATTTGTGATAGTATTGAAATCATTCAGGTGTTGAGCAACAAAAACACATTCCGTCATCTGCAAATTGAATCAAATTAAATAATTTCTTCATCAAGTATACATTGTTATTCGCAGATAGCTTTTTATACATCTCTAATAAGACTGTCATGAGATTTGCAGTCGTCCTCTCCTTGACGACATTGTGTGCAACAGACCTTAATAAGGTCAATTGAATAACCCCAAAACCTTTTGATCAAACAAATTTAATTCAACCTCATTCATCCTTTCAGATTTTTTGCCAAATAACTGAAGATGAAGTTTCTTCCCATAGAGGTAGTCCTCTATCTGCATCCTCCAATAACCAAAATTTGTGTCAAAAAATTTCTCGATAATTTTATCGATCCCTAAAATCATCACTTTATCTACAGTCATTATTGTTCCTCAGATCCAAAACCAGCGCTCTGATACCAGTTGTTGTGAAATATATACAATAACAGAAGAACAATCGACGATGAAGAGAAACGAGAAAATTCACACCAGAAAACAGTAACACAGTGAAACACACAGATTTACATGGTTCGACAAATTGCCTACGTCCACGGAGTTGTAAAGGATTTTACTAATTGAGGAATATACACCAGTTGATCGTCTCGACTTACAAGAGAAATCTCTCACTTCCTTGCTCTCTCTTCTTCTCTCTCTGCACCGAGATACACCGAAGAAGATAAACTTACAAGATAAATAAACCCAATTTCTCTTCTGCCAAAAGCCACGAAGAAAAAGCCAAGGAAGAACAATCTTTTTCTTCTTTCTTCTTCCTTCTTCCTTCTACCACAAGAAACTATTTCTTGCACTTCTCTTCCTCTATCCCGAGGAAGCCCAAAGAAGCAGGCCGTGTAAAAATCAGAACGAGAGTCGTGCGATTTTTTATTGTCGTTCGAATCACACGCACCACCACTGAACTACTTCTTGTTGGTAAGGGTGTAAATGAGCCGAAAACGAGTGAGCCCAGACCCAGCTCGTGTTCGGCCGTTTATATTTCAAGCTCAAAAATGTGTTCGTCTTCGGCTCATTTGCTTAGCGAGCCGAACACGAGTC
>NW_018224070.1:0-2692 GCF_001263595.1 Phalaenopsis equestris
TTTGGGCGGGAATAATCTTTTTAAACTCAAAAATTGGAATTCTAATTCATATTTTCCCTCCTAAAATGAAGTGAAACTCTACCAATTTTATTCTTATGGCATCCAATTCTCCTGATAATCCCAGAATGTGAGTTTTCAATCGGTGAAAGTTTTTTAGTGCGGAGGCGCAGCGAATGTTCAACAAGTTGCTGACGAAGAAAAGATTAATCGAAGAAAGAGGATTCGTGAATTGCGGATTTAATAATCCCACGACGAATATTGAAGAAATGATAGCGCAGTGAAGATGGGAAGTGTTGTGTTACACTACTGCTGTCGTGGTGGTTCTAGTGGTGAAAGAGTTTTATGCAATTTTGCATGGAATCAACCAAGGAGTTGTTTATGTGCGAGGGAGATGGATCACTTTCACTCCCGCACGGATCAACTAATTATATATGATAGAGAAAGTTTCTATCTGCCATTATTTTAATTTTGTTCCAACAAGAAACCAGATGAATGAAATTTACCAGTATTTAACGGACGAAACTGAGGATTGGGAAATGAGAGAGAACGGGTATGTTAGTTTTTCTGCAACACTCCTAAATCCTGTTTCGAAACATAGGCACTTTTTCATTTTTGCAAAACTGTTACCGACAATGAAGACCGATAAAGTTTCTAAAGAAAGTGTCATTTTGAATTACTTCATCCAAAGGGGTTTGCCAATCGACATTGGATCTATAATTGTAAAGTTGGTTTTGGAACTGATCGTTCATGGATCCACTTATGGGCTTGGACACCCCCTCCACAATTTTCTCACTTTGCAGTCAGTTCCATGTGTCCTATGAAAATTGAGAAAAGGTACTGCTACCTTGGAAGCCTTTGGACCCAACTGAAAGATTCCCATCATTTGAAGATGAAAATGACATGGCTATGATAATTGATCAATCATCACAGAATTCACTGCCATTTCAACCCTTAGTCCATGGTAAGTCTTTGGTGATCCTGCGCCGAATCAAGAAATTGGAAAAGGAGGTCAAAAATGTCAAGAATGCAATTAATAATATCTCTGATTTCTTCGATCATCAGGACTAGAGGATGAAGGAATATTTCGAACATTCTGGACATTTAGAAGATAGTTTGATACGACTGAGGAGGAGGATGAAGTTGATAGAGCATGATTCTACTAAAGAATTTCCATTCCAAACCTTCTAAAACCTCTTTATTCATGTGCAATCATTGGGTGATCTCAGAGGAGAATCGAGTACCGAGTCTGATGATTAGTAGATTTATATTACTACCTATATGTCTATCTATGTATTTTGATTTGAACTTTGTATTTGCTTTGCTTTAGAATTATGCTTATAGATCTCTGTATAGTTGAGACTAAGCATAGGATGTTTTGTTTTCAGCGTTTTAAGTGTTGTGGCTTGGATTGTGACGCTGAATTAATGTAATGAGGTTGAGAAAATACCAAACTTAGGTGTGTTATGTAACGTATATTGTACCCCTTAGAATTTATATATGAATGTGATGTTTTGTGTTGTGAAAGTTTATATGTGCTAAGTACATCATTTAATAACTTAAAATTATGTTTATAATGATTGACAAGATGTCGTTAAGGCTTGAAATTGATCAAAATTGCTAAAATCCTGAATTTGGACAAAATCAATAGAGCCCGCTGACGGCGCCCTTGACGCTGCCTACGGTGAGATTTTCCCGAGACTTAGGATTTAATACTTAGGATTTAAATTCCAAATATGCACGCCGACGGTGCCATTAACCCCACCTACGGCGGGCTCACGAAAAACACCTTTAACCGCGATTTTGACCAGTGAATCGTCACTATTCATCATCCCCTTCCTCCTAAAAACACCATTTTTGAACTAGGGCTTTAGAGATCTTGGATTAGGAGGCGATTTCAAGGCTTTTTGACTCCGGATTTGATCATCTCTAAGTAAGAGCTTCACTCCAAGCTAAAAATATTTGATTTCCAACATGAATTTCTCCCACATTGAGGAGATCCAAAAAATGTGGGAATGTAAAGAAAATTTGGGAAGAGATTCATGGATTTTATTGTTGAACTCTTAGAATTACTGTTGGAAGCCATGATTTACATATTTGAAGTAATTTTTGGAATTTTTCTATAATTTGATTAGATTGAAATGGATCCAAAACAAAAGAGATGGGTTGAGTTCGATGAGTCTCGCTTCGTCAATGCGATGGCTCAAACAAAATTTATTTTCATATTTAAAGGAAAGAAGTGCATACAAGATCGAGTTTTTGAAAGTCCGGGAGGAGAAATTGAATGAGTTATTATCGAGCGGAGGTAGGAAAACTTTTGTTACATCACCAATAAAGCAGATGCAAATGTTGTGAAGGAGTTCTACGCTAATGTGATTTATTCTAATGACGGAATCGTTCAAGTGCGTGGATTCCCTGTTGAGTTTACCGCTGCCCGCATCAACACTCTTTACAAAGTCCCAGACTCTTATATCTATCACTATGAATCCTTTAGTACAATGGAAGACCCCCTCAATAATGTGATCAACTTAATGTGATCAACTTTCTGATCAACTTTCTCACTGATGGGAATGAAACATGGAAGATAAAGCAGCGAGAACGGGTAAACTTTTCTGCTTCCATGCTGAATGTCACCTCAAAGGCGTGGCACTATTTTATTTCCTCTACTTTGTTACCGACTTATCACCATAATGAG
>NW_018224070.1:2959-3605 GCF_001263595.1 Phalaenopsis equestris
GGAGTAGAAGTCAAGAACCTTCTACTAGTAGAGATTTACCATTAAAAATCTTACTCTCACATATTTGTATCTGTTCTTTCCTATATATATATATATATTACCAAAAGAAAATATATTGAATTATATTTTGTTCTGATTCATAAATAATTCAAACTCACTGATGTCTCCCTATTAATTTAAAGTAGAAGATGTCAGGATCACGGCTGATTTTTGCTTTCAAAGATGGTCTGAACTTTGCTTTCAACGAAGAAGATGTACCGTTTCCTGAATGCCCCGAATATACTCAGTATCAACCCAATCCACCTGCTGATCAAAGCGATGAAGATATAGCTTGGGATTTTGATATAGAATGAAATTGTTGTACTTATGTTTGTATTTTTATTTTATGTAATCTTTTTGTAAGAGAAATGGATGTTTATGTATTTGGACTTTCAATTTTTTTTTTTTGTGTTGTGTACTTTGATTCTTGTTATAAAGTTAGTGTTATAGTTAAATGTGCATGTGTAGTTCAATAGATATTGAGTAGAATTGTGGATTGTAATGTGGTTTTCGTTTCACATTTTAGTTTTAATTGTTTAGTATTGTGGTTGTGTTAGGAAATGTTGTGCTTTTTTAATGTTTTAGTTTTATACTTATTTCAAAATTT
>NW_018224070.1:3699-4120 GCF_001263595.1 Phalaenopsis equestris
TACAATATTGAGGTATGATTTATATTTATAATGTTTTCTTTCCACCTTTATTTCATATTTAAAAATTTAAGTTTGGGGGAGGGAAGAAAAAGATTAACTATTAGATGTCCTCTATTTCAATATTTTCAAAAATTATTTATATGATTTTATGTAGTGAATTTAATTCAGGTAACTATATTTTTGTAACTATTTAAATATTATGGTAGATATAAACAAATATTTTCGTAATGAAAATTAATTTTGTAACTTAATATATGTAGTATAAGAGAATAAGATTATAGTTAACTATTTAAAATAAAGAAATCTATTTTTAAAGTATTAAGAATCTGGAAATTCATTTGAGAAGAAAAGATTGGGGCTCAATCATGTAAAAACTATGAAATATTTATAAGGTAAAGAAATGCGTTGAGTTTCAAATTTA
>NW_018224070.1:4185-5789 GCF_001263595.1 Phalaenopsis equestris
AAAAAGAAAAAAGAAAGGATTGAAAACAATCCCTGAAATGAAAAGAAAAATATATAGGATTGAAAACAATCCAAATGAAAAAGAGAAAAGAAAGAAAAAATTATGGAAGTGAGGAGAAGCTTGAGGATATGCCTAATAAAAAATTGGCTTCACTGGACCTACCTAAAGGGAAAACTTAAATACATTCCTGAACTTATACTTATGGAAAAGGTTTTTTACTAGTAGAGTTCTCATGAAGTTCTTATCTTTTGGATATTCTAAGTGACTTAATATTGCAACCTAAAGTCATTCTTGAAATAAATAGAAGACTAGAACTCTTACAACTTGATGACTAGATAATCTGGAGGCTACAGAGTTGATTTATTTACTTAAATTTTATCTAAAAATCTCACTATGATATTTATCTAAATCAAACTTATAGTATTTCTGAATTAAAATTTTACTACAGTAGATCATAATTTTTATATAGTACTAAAATTACTTGAGGACAAGTAATAGTTACGTTTAGGGGATTTTGACCAAAGAAAAATATGTTGAGATTTTCATAATTATTTTATACTGTTTTTAATGATATTTCACATTAAAGAAATGTATTTTTGATGTTTTGTTGCAGGATTGATGAATTAGGGTCATTGGAGCAAAAAGATACAAAAAGGAGCGAATTTGGAGCGAAAATGACCAAAATTTGAAGATTTGAACTAGGCCGCCGACGGCGCCCTCAACCCCGACAACGGTGAGTTTTTCCCGAGACTACAGAACAAAATCTTCATAAGCCTGCCAACCGCACCCTCAAGGCCGCCAACGATGAGATCAACGGTTATGCCTACTCAAGCTTTGGATAAGGCCAAATTTTGAAGGGATGCTTATGCTTAGGCAACTCTTGGGAAAGCTCATTTGGGAAAGCTCATCCACAACTTTAAAAGAACATTTTGGCCTGGAAGGTCCTAGATGTTAGGAAGGCCCTAGAGGTTAGAGAGGTTCCATTAGTGTGTAATAATTGTGAGGATTTCTTCGAGAAATTGTAAAAGTAGAAAGAAAGTGAGAGATTTCTTCCTCCTTGCTACTTCAAAGAGGAATTCTGTGTGCTGTAAATAAATGAAGAGATTCAGAGGAACTTCGACGAGTAATCTTGGAGATAATTTAGAGATAATTTATTTACTTGTTGTAATTTGTATGACTTTGATTTTATTTATGAATTCCGAGTTTTGTTGTGTTTTTCTCATGAGTTCTGAGTAGTTTTCTCTGTCTTTCTCCTTATCTCGAGCTTTGTGAAATGGTGATTTGAATTGGCAAAGCCATTAAAATGTTTAAGAAATTGTGATGTTTTTTTCACTTCGATCTTAATTTACTTTCAATCTGGCCAATTGATTTGTTAAAATATGTTGAGTTTTACAACTAAAGTGAAGATTACATCCAAGATATAGGGAGATCAAAGTCCTTAAAATTTGGGTGTAAATAAATAAAAAAATAAAAATTATCGGGCGTAGAATTGGAGATTTTAGAGTGACAGACGCAAACTAAAATCCTCAATTCGGTTCTATTGGTTGGGTGTTGAGGTGTAGATGTTAGCCCTCAGGTGAGGGGAACATGGGAGCTCCGCAGTG
>NW_018224070.1:5919-19325 GCF_001263595.1 Phalaenopsis equestris
TTTATCCATTCACTATGATTTCTTGACAAGGAGAATGATGCTTTCTTATATATTGAATATCACAATTAAACTCTACTTTATATCATTAGTTATTTATTAGTTATTAAAATTATCTATTTATTTCAATTGCCTATTAGTGACAGATAAGCAAATTGAACGTCATTGTTGTGATTAAAGTATTGCTTTTCTAAGATCTTAGTCCGTAATTATAAACAACTCCTTGTGGGATCAATATCTAGGACTCCATTAGAGCCCAATATTACTTAAGTGATACGTATACTTGCGTTGATAAATTTGACTTTAACATTATTGAATATTATATTTATACATCTTAATCAAATTAGCACATCTATAAAGTCATGATCAAGTCTTTTGACGTCGTTGCTGGAAATTAAATCTTCTAGTAGCACCATCAAATTCTTGTATTTGTCGATTTACAAAAAGTCGGTCAATATTAAAATTATTATAACCCAGGTTGGAAGAACAATCCCAACTTCAATTGGAATAATACTATGGGTGGTAACAATCAGCATTAGGGGAACAATCAAGTAAACCTACTGGGAAACTGGAACAACCAAGAGAATAATAATTATAGATCTACTTATACTCTAGGTTTCAATAGTAACCCACAACTTAAGGAGAAGAAGTTGTCTATAAAAGAATTGGGGTTACAAATGAGAAATCAGTTACAAAGTCAAGGAGCTACAATTAGAAATATTGAGAATCAACTTGGTCAAATTGAAAATTCATTAAATAATAAATCCCAAGAATCACTTCCTAGTAATACTGAAATAAATCCAAAAAACCAGAATAATGAGCAAGTAAAAGTTGTTCAACTTAGAAGTGGAAGAGAGTTGGATGGTAGGGTTCAAAAAGAAATAAAAAGAAATAATTGAAGTAGAGAGAGCAGAAATTGAAGAATCAAAAGAAGATGCTCCAAAAGATTCTGAAAGACCTTTTTCTCTACTAAAAATTAATTTAGAAAAACCACCACCTCCACTTCCTCAGAGGCTTTGTCAACAGAAGTTGGATAAGCAATTTTCAAAATTTCTGGAAATTTTTAAGAAGCTTACAATTAATCTTCCATTTTTTGAAGCCTTAGAACAAATGTGAAGCTATGTAATCTTTATGAAGGATATTCTCAACAGAAAAACTTTTTCTCTACTAAAAATTAATTTAGAAAAACCACCACCTCCACTTCCTCAGAGGCTTTGTCAACAGAAGTTGGATAAGCAATTTTCAAAATTTCTGGAAATTTTTAAGAAGCTTACAATTAATCTTCCATTTTTTGAAGCCTTAGAACAAATGTGAAGCTATGTAATCTTTATGAAGGATATTCTCAACAGAAAAGGAAGTTTGAAGTTAATGAGACTGTTGCACTTAGTGAGGAGTGCAGTGCAATAATTCAGAAAAAAGTTAGCAGATCAATTTATCTTTCCAGTTGAATTCATTGTGTTGGATATGAAGGAAGATAAAGAGATACCTATCATTTTGGAGAGACCTTTCATAGCCACAGGAAGAGCAATGACAGATGTGTAGAAAGGGAAATTAACAATGCGCATCAATGATCAAACTATTATCTTTAACATTTCAAGATCAATAAAGTATCCTATAAAATGTAAAGATAATGAATGTTATAGAATGGATGTTATAAGATATCTGAGAGAATGTCATTTCAAAAATAAAAAATCAGAAAAATCTAAAGTAAAAGATTTGGAACACGAATAAGAAGAGGAATTAGATCAATTTGAAGATTTTTTAAGTAAGATTCAAACAATGTTTGAGAAACTTTTGAAATTTTGGACATAATAGAAAAAGATAAATCATTTTGTCCATCTATAGAAAAACCTCCAGAAATTGAGTTGAAGTTACTTCCTGATGAAAGAAGAAGAAAGATTGATGAAAATTTTGAAAAATTTTAATAAGGCGTTTGGATGGATAATAGTTGATATTAAAGGGATCAGTCCTTCAATTTGTATGCATAGAATTCATATGGAAGAGAACTGCAAACCCAGGGTTGATCCTCAAAGGAGTTTAAATCCTGTTATGAAAGAAGTAGTAAAGAAATAAATTTTTAAGAGGTTAGATGATGGAATTATCTACCCTATTTCAGATAATGCATGGGTTAGTCCAATTCACTGCATTCTTAAGAAAGGAGGAGTAACTGTGATTGTTAATGAACATAATGAATTAATACCTATTATTTAAGTCAAAGGGTGGCAAATATGCATTGATTATAGAAAATTAAGTCTTTCGACTAAGAAAGATCATTTTTCATTACCCTTTCTAAATCAAATGCTAAATAGACTAGCTGGGCATTAATACTTTTGTTTTCTGGATGAATATACTAGTTATCACCAAATTCAAACAACTTTTGAGGATCAAGAGAAAATAACTTTTACCAATCCTTATGGTACATTTGCTTCTAGAAGAATGCCCTTTGGTTTATGTAATACCCCTATTACATTTCAAAGGTATGATGGCTATTTTTTGTGATTTAATTGAAAAAAGGATTGAACTCTTTATGGATGATTTTTCAGTGTTTGGAACTTCATTTGACTCATGTTTATAATATTTATCAAAAGTTCTTAAGCACTGTGAAGAAACAAATTTAATCCTTAATTGGGAAAAATGTCAATTCATGGTAGCAGGAGGAATTTTATTAGGACATCAAATATCAGAAAATGGTATGAAAGTAGATCCTACTAAAATTCAAGTGATCGCTGCTTTACCTTATCCAACAGATGTAAGGGAAATTAGGAGTTTCTTAGGATATGTTGGATTCTACAGACGATATATTAAAGACATTTCAAAAATTCTTAAGACTTTATGTCATTTACTAGAGAAAGATGCAATTTTCAATTTTGATGAAGAGTGCTCAAAAGCTTTTGAATTATTAAAAGAAAAATTAGTCACTACACCAATTATAGTTTCATCAGATTGGGAAAAACCTTTTGAACTAATGATTGATGCTAGTGATTATGTTATTGGACATGTTTAAGGACAAAGATCTGATAAAACTTTCAAAGTAATTTACTATGTTAGAGAAACACTTAATGAAACTCAAATTAATTATACAAAAACTGAAAAAAGAGTTATTAAAAATAGTATATGTCTTTGATAAATTTATATCATATTTAATTAGGACTCATTGTGTATTGCATATAGATCATTCTGCTATTAAGTACTTCATGAAAAAGAAGGATGCTAAACCAATACTTATAAAATAATACTTATAAAATGGATTCTTCTTTTGTAAGAGTTTGATTTTATAATAGTGGATTGAAAAGGCACTGAAAATCAAACTGTTGATTATTTGTCCAGACTTGAGTTAGAAAAACTACTCTGTTATCAAAAAGAAATTAATGAACATTTTTCAGATAAAAAATTTTTCAGTATTAATGAGTGGTGTGTTTCGTGGTATGCTGACATTGTGAACTTTCTAGTTAGTGATATTATACCCTATGGAATGACATACCAAAAGAAGAGGAAATTTATTTTTGAAGCTGAGACTTATTTTTGGATGACCCATTTTATATAAATAAGGAAAGGATTTGATTATTCGAAGATGTGTACCTTTAAAAGAAACTTATGAAATTATCCAAAAATGTCATAATTCTGATTTTGGATGACATTTTGGTGTTGATAAGGTGTTGATAAAAATTTTACTTGATAAAACAACATACAAAATTTTACAATCTGGATTCTATTTTTTTTAGAGATTTAGAGATGTTAATGCTTATATCAAAACTTATGATAGATGTCAACAAGTAGGCAATATTTCTGGGAGAAATGAGATGCCCCACAAATATTTTCTAGAAGTTGAAATACTTGATGTTCGGGGATGTTGACCTCATTTTTTGTTGAGGTCTAGTTTTTCCTCTTTTAGAAACCTAGGGTCTAACCATAAAACTTTCGTGATTGACTATTCCTAATGGACTAGAAAATGAACCCTCACAAATAGAAATTCTAAACTCTTCTTTGCTCAACTTGAAGTTCCACATGTTGGTCCTAACCTCTAGCACATAGTAGGTTGAGTTAGTATGGAGGAGCTCATGGGGAGTCTCTCATATGATGTTCAGACCTTAGGACTAACTTTGAGTGATCTGGTTTTGGTGTGGCTAACTTACACACACTACACTCTCTCACACAACATGAACCCTAGGACCCCTTAGTTTGGTCTCCTGACTCCTTTTAGGAGGCTCATATGGATGACCGTATACCATTAGTCTTTGGCTAAGAGGGATAGAACCAGCATATTGAGCATCCAAAATGAGTCCTCACATGACTCCTATTGGTTTGGTATGGCTTCATGGCTTGTTGGCCCATTTTGGCCCAAAATCACTAAATTACCAAAATACCCCTTCAACCTTAATTTTTGCCAAAAAGGCCAAAATTATCCAAAATAACAAAATTTGTCAAAATATCATCTCAAACCCCTCACCACTACTTAAATTGACCAAAATTCACCAAAATTACTAAATTTCCAAAATACCCCCAAAAATTGCCAAAATTACCAAAATGCCCCCCATGACCTAAAAATTCCAAAAATTCCAAAATAATCCCAAATATTCCCAATTTTTTAAATTTTTGATCGTCAATTTCACTAGATTTGACCAATTTTATCCAATTTGATCAAAAGCCCTAATTTGCCACTAAAGACCCAAATGTCCCCAAGCTAACCCCAATCTTGGCCTAATTAACCTCAGTTTTGCCCAATTTCAATTCCAAATCAAAATTAAATATCCCCAATACTGATCTAAACAAAATCCAAGCCCAATTTCATCCAATTGCAAGCTCAATTTCATTTAAATCAAAAAAGAAGCCCAATTTTGACCATATGCCCAAATCGACCAAATTGGCTCACCAATTCAATTCAAAATCACTTGAAACTTTGCTAAATCCCTTATGACATATTCCTACACCAAACTCAACATTCCAATCCAAACTCAACATTCAATCAACATTCAATTAGCCCAAATTTTAACCCAAATTCATTTTCAATTTCAAAATCGCAAGCCCACTACACTTAATTCCAAAAGCCTAAGTCCAAAGCCCACATGATAATTTCATTTCTCCTCATCATTCATTCAATTAAAATCATTCTTAAAGTTTTAAATTCATGATCAAATTTTTGAAATCAAGCCTCATGCCAAACTCCACCAAAATATTTTAAAATTTCAAAAATCCCTCCTCATGAAAGTTGACCAAGCGAAGGACAAGCCATGGAGCCACTTCCAAGCCATAGGCAAGCCATGAGAGACATGCCACATCATCAAGCTATTATTGGAAAGAGGCTAAAAAACTTTTAAATATCCTTAAGATCCTTTTAACCCGTCCCATGAATCACTCTAACCCATCTTTAGCCAAATCTCTTTGGATAGAGACCTCACCATGATGATTAAGCTGGCCACCTGATTTTCTTTAGCACCCAAACCAATCTTAAGAGGTGAACCCAGTCCCAAACCGTGATTTGACCCAAATTAACCCAAAATAGCCCTTTTCCCATACTATTTCAATCCCATACCCGTTACACATAGCCAACCCCAATTGACTTCAACAAGACCAAAACCTGACCTCCCTCGACTGGATGGTGACCCCTCTCTAGCCAGTCATCCAAGTCAGTCAGCCACCTTGGTGGCCAAAAAACCTAATTTCAAAAGCACCACCTAGGCCAAAACTCAAAATTAAACCCATCCAAGCTGTCTCATCCCAATTAAATTTTTGCACCTTGTTGGCAACAATATAAGCAACTTAGGACACCCACCAATTGCCTCTGGCGGCCTCTCAAAACTCAAAATTAAACCCATCCAAGCTGTCTCATCCCAATTAAATTTTTGCACCTTGTTGGCAACAACATAAGCAACTTAGGACACCCACCAATTGCCTCTGGTGGCCTCTCCCAGCCCCTCTATTTAAACCCCCTCCATGGCCAAACCAAGAGAGCATAAAATTCCTTGAGGAAACTCTACCAAATTACTTTCAAAACTTCCATTCTTAGACATCCAAATCCACTGCTTGAGCTCAATTTTTTAGCCCAATTCCTAGGCTGAAACATGACACTCCTTAAATCTCCACCAAATTCAAATTAATTGCACCCACACCATCCCCACGGTAAGAGAAGAAGATCTCCCGCAAAAGTCCCATCACCAGAGCACACTAAGGTGGACTTTGATCAAGCCCCTAATTCGGCGTTGTTCAAAATCATATCTAGGCGATTCACCACGACTTGAGGCTCCATCCCTAGGCTCTTGAGACCCCCATGAAGCTTCCACAAGCATCCAATAGAGGCTTCCACTCTTGGACCAAGGTATTGAAATTTAACCCTAAACTGAGCTTCATTTGATTCTCCATGTGCATAGAGTTGATTTAAGTGTTGATCAATCGTATAGATGTGTTCTCCTAGTCAAGACGATCAATTTAAAAAACACCGCACTTGATTTGGTTAAGAATCGAGTGAGATATTAGTGTTTGAAAATGGATGGTTCTCAGGTTGTCTTTGTTGGGGACGATGACCACACGTCGTCCAACCTTTGTATTTTTCTGATTACGATGAACCTACCAAAATAATTGGTTAAAAATCTTTATATTTTTCCTAGGAAAAATATAAACCTGATTTAACTTATTAAAAATAATCCTAATTATCGCCACTAAAAATGAAATAAAATTAATTTAGAGTAATTATGAATGTAAGTGGTATAAAAACTATTCCACACTGAAATTTAAAGTTAGGGGAGCTCCCCATAAAATTTTTAAGTCAATTGGAGTTAATTTGGTCACTTAAATGGATTAATAAAATGAAATGGAATTTTTGGCATTAAAATAATTATAATAATTAAAATATAATTCAAAAAATTGCCAACGTTAGTTTTTGGAACTCCTTATAACTAGAGGAACCTAATAAAAATAAAATTTAAATAAAAATTAACACTTTATTTTTGAGCTAATTTTAAGCCTTTAAATAATTAAAAATCAATTTAAAATCAATTAAAAAACCTAAAAATCATGACATTATAAAAACACACTAAAATGTCACATTTGGCTTCCTGATCACTTAGAACCAAAAAAAAATACTTTTCTCAATTTTCTAAGTCAAGATATTAATTTTAAAAGGCTTAGAAATGGATTTTCCCTAATTTTTCACTAAAATAATTCTAAAAATTAAAATATAAATAAAAAAAAATATTAAATTTATTTCTTGGGGTTTCCTAGACTTAGAGGGATTTAATAAAATATAAAACTTAATTTTCCATCTAAATTTTATTTTATATTTAATTAATATTGAAAAAACAAATAATTTTAATAATTAAATTAAAGCACTAAAAATCATGAAAATTGGTCTAAGTGGTCTTCTAACATAAGTGAAACTCCAAAAATTTTCATAAGGATATATGTTTTATTTCGGTTGGTTTATTAAATTTTCATTGAAAATCCCTATTTTGAATTAAAAATAATTATAAAAATTAAATAAACTTGGAAAAATCACATTTTCTCCTCTGATGTTTAATTAACCCATGAGTGAGGTAACATAATATCTTCAACTCATTTGAGTCTAATTTAATGAATTATAGAGTGTTAAGGCCTTAGGTGCAAAAGTATAATTTTGGAATTTAGAGCTTAATTAATATTTAGGCTAATCAAAAAGGATAAATGGGCAACAAGTGATCTTAAAATAACATGTCTTGATGATTGAAACATAAAAGGGATAAGTGGTAGAAACCAACTTCGCTTTGAATCTCATAAAGGATAAATTTATAATTTTTCAAAATAATGAAATTTGGCAAAATAATTAAATAGGAAGATATTAAAGTGAGGGGTTTGATTTTAGAAGATTACGACTCACTGATTTTAACCCCCAACTAATTGTTTTTGAGATAATTTATAATTCATGATAAGGATTAAGAACATATAGATTAAAAATCCTTTTTTGCAAATCTACCCATTAAACCTTAAAAGCTTAGTAGTGAACTAGGCTTAATCAAAATTTTGTATAATGAGGTTTTAGAAAATAAATTATAATTAATTTAAAATAATTCAAAACACTACAAGACCATTTTAAAAATCAAATTGATTAAATTCCTTAATTAAGTCAAGTTGCCACCAAAAGGTCTTTACCTATAAAACTCATGAATGAGATATAAAGTGATGATTACCCCATTTAAGAGATAATCAAAACACCATGATTCACTGAGCATATGGGTATTAATTGGATGAACTATATAGTAAACATAATATGACCAAAATGAACTCAAGATAATTTTAAGAACTATGAAATGTCTAGGGTATTACCCGAAACTTCGTCAAAATCCTTTGGAAATCTTGTAGGACTGTTGACCTTACTTTTGGTTGAGGTTTAGTTTTTCCTCTTTAGTAGCCTAAGGTCTAGCCATAGGACTTTCCTATTGTCTATTCTTAGAAAACTAGACATGGAACCCTCACCATTAGAAATTCTACACCTTTCTCTACTCAACTTGGAGTTCCACATATTGGTCCTAACCTGTACTTAAAGTACTTAGTAGGTGGGGTCACTATAAGGGAAACTCAAGATGAGTCACCCTCAGGATTGTTGGACCTTAGGGTTCACCCTGGGTGTTAGTCTGTAGCTAAGGCACTCACTACACTCATCTACACTCACAATCACTCACAACCCTATAACTCAAATTTCTAGCCTAAGTCCCTTGATCTTTTTGGGATACTCGTGTAGATGGTCCCCTAAACCTACCCGCCCTAGGGCTAGGGTTTAGCTAAGACCACTACATAGAGGACCCAAAATGCGATTTCCTTTGGTCCATGGCTCATTTAGGGTGATTAGCTACCCAATCCTATCAAAAATACCCATCTTGGCCTTTTGCCCCTAAACACCCCCAAATTACCAAAACACCCTTGAAACCCTAAACTTTGCCAAAATTGCCATGTTTTGCCCAAAATACCCAAATTTGATCAAAATTCATTTCAAACCATTTGAAAACCTCCAAACACCCAAGTTACCCAAAATCTCCAAAAGTAGCCAAATTACCAAAATACCCCTCTTTAGCCAAAAATTCCAAAAAATCCCAAAAATTCCCAAAACTGCCCAAATATTGCTTATTTCATTTTTCTCAACTACCACATGACCCAATTTGGCCAATTTGACCATCTATAACCAAAACCCCCAAATTTGCCATTAAGGGTCCAAATTTCCCCAAATTCAACTTAAATGTCCATCAATTTGATCTCAATTAACCCCAACTTCAATCCTAAACTGAAATTAACTTTTGATAAGGCAAAACTAAACCAAATCCAACCTTAATTGAAATTAACTTATGATAAGGCAAAACTAAACCAAATCCAACCTTAATTGGCCCATTATTTGAGCCCAATTTTGATTTAGGTCAAAACCCCAATTTTGACCATATGACCTAATCTCACCAAATTGAACTCATATCCTAGTCAATTGGCCCCAATTAATGTTGAAAAATCTTTATAACATTTTTATACATCAAAATCAACGATCAATTGGCCTTTGTGAAGCCTCACATCGATTTTACTTTGGCTTAAAAACAAAATTCCCAAATTTTGCCCCAAATTGGCTAAGTCCCTAAATTTCACCCAATTGATATCCTTAACTTCCAAATTGGCATCCAATTCATGTTGAAAACTTTTCATGGGGTCCCTATTGACCATTTACAATAATCAATTTGAATTTAGCCTAAGGCTAACCCAAGCTAGACCCAAGCCTAGCCCAACATGACCAAATTGACAAAAATTCAAAATTCCCTCAAATTGACCCTTCAATTGAGCTCAAAACCACTTCCATCCTTCACCAAAATTGTTCCTTATGTGATGATCATCTACACCAAATGCAACATTCATTTGGGCCAATTGACATGGCTAGCCTAGACCAAACCCAAGATTTGGTCATTTGCACCCACTTGGACCCATGCACTAAATGTGACCTAACCACCCTAAAGCAACCACATTAACTCCGCCCCAGCCATTAGTTGACCCATAGGGCTGAGCCAAAACACCTCTAACCACCTAAAAATAAGCCATGGACCAAAGCTCCACCAAATTAAGGGATCTTATTCCCAAAAGTACACATGCTTAAGATATCTTTGCCAAATCAAAACACATTTGCATTAAATTGTTATGATGGATTCCTCTAGTGGCCCTGAGCACCTAGCCACCTCCCCCTGGCTAGCCGCCCAGCCTAGTGGCCAGAAAAGCTCAAAATCGAGAGCCACCCCCGTGGGACTTCACCCAAATCAAGCCTAGAGGCAAGCTCAGCCAAATTGAGTTGTAGAGCTCCTCTGCCCTCCATCTAATCACCACATTACACCTCCTAATTAAGCATGACAGTCACCATAACCCCATTTTTATAAAAGGCCACCTCCACGGCCATTAAATGAAGTGCTAAAAATATCTTGGAGAGAGTCCTAGAAATCACACATAGAGCCTTTTTGAGACCTCCTGAGTGCAACCCAACCACCACATTGCCTTGAATCCCCTTGCCGGAGTTTAATTTTAAGCTCGAAACCTTGCCGGAAACCAGAACAGAGCCCAATACATCTCCACAGTCCACCAAACTCAAATTAACTTCACCCACACCTTTACAATAGTGAAAGAAGAAGAAGCCCCATCAATTTCCCCTTCCATAGAGCCCCTAGTATAGACTTCAATCAACACCCAAAATTGGTCTTGATCAAAATCACACCTAGGCATTACACCACAGCAAGAGGCTTAATCCCTAGCCTCCTTGGGCCCCAACAATCATGTCGAGCACCTCTGATTGAAGCTTCCCTTCTAAGAGCAAAGGTATAAAACTTCTCTCCCTCCCGAGCCTAATTTGATTCTATTTGATTCTCCATTTGCTTAGTTGATTCTCCATTTGCTTAGGCTTGATTTCATGACACATTAACCATATGAATGTTTTCTTCTCACTTAGATGAGCATTTTAAGAAAAAATTACTTAATTTGGTTGAGAAATGAGAGAGAACTCAAGCCTCAAAGGTGGATGGTTCTAGGCCTGAGCTATCGAGGACGATGACCACGCGTTGTCCGATCGCGTGTGTATCGAATGGACGACCAAGATGAAGCCGGGCAGTGCTTCTTTACACAAACAGCGGGACGCGTGGCTACTGGCGTGGACGACAGCGTCAAATAAGAGCGCGCCGAGTGGAGTTCTTGAGCCACCGTTGGATGACGAGGCGTCGCGTGGATAAGTAGAAATATAGGGCTTTTTCTATTTATTTAAACTCCCTTAACTTCAAAAATCCATAACTTTGTGTAGAAAAATCATAAAAATAAAGTAAAAATGCCCTCTTGCTCAATGAACAGAGTAAAACAATGTGGAATAAATCCATTTGATGCATATTTTATTTTTAATTAATTAAACACTATTTTGAATCATTTGATTCTCCAAGCATATTGACACATCACCTTGGCTTGAAATTTTGGCATGTTGTATCCTCTGTCAAGTGGAATATTCTCTGATTTTTCCAAAGTCAGAAGACACCTCTAAACAGAGATCCATGTTATTTAAGTTTAAGTGCATTATTTGCTCAAATAATCAAGGAAGATACCATGTTACTTAGAAAAATCTAAGAAAATTTTGGAAGGTTTATGATGACAAAGGAGCCTTTAGGAAAATTTTTCATGAGTCAAGTTATTTAAAATACACCTAAATTTAACAAACACTAAATCATTAAGATAATTAAATAATTAAGATAATTAATTTTGGAAAATATAAACATTTAAATTACTTGATTTTTGGTCTCCACTGTGGTTCCTAATCCAGAAAACTCACCATAAGAATTTCTAAATATTTTGAATTCATTTGATAACTTAAGTTGATTTTTAAAGATGAACATTTCTTTTGGCATTTAAATGATTTTTAAAAATAAAAATACAACTCAAAAAATTATGAAACTTAGTTTTTTGAGTTCTCTGTGATCAGGGGTATTTTCTAAAAATAAAATAATATTTAGAATAAAAACTTGACTTTTAACCTATTTTAAATATTTAAAATAATTAAAAATTGATAAAAAACACAAATATAAAAAAATTATTTTAAATTGCTTCTTAAGCACTTAGGAGCAATTATAATATTTTTCCTGATTTTCTAAATAAAGATATTGAATTTTAAAAGCTTGAAAATAATTTTTAAAGGCTAAAAAAAGAATTTTTAAAGTTTTAAAGCTTAAAAATGATTTTTAAAGGCTAAAAATTAGTTTTCATTAAAATAACTCCAATAATTCAAATAAGATTCAGAAAAATATAAAATCTTCTCCACTGAGTTCTCTGACCTTAGGAAGACTTTTCAAAAATAAAAAACTTAATTTTCTCCATTTAAAATATTTTATATTTAATAAATACCCAAAAAGTTAAAATAATTCTTAAAATTTACATAAAATTCAAAAAATCATGAAATTTTGTCCAAAGGCTTCTTTGGTCTACAGTTACCTCTTGTAAACATTTCGAGGGATTAGGAGTCAACTTGGTCAAGTTAAGAATTTTTTTTGAAAAATCCTACTTTTGCATGTAAATAATTATATAAATTAAATAAAATATTGAAAAATTTCATTTTCTCTTCTGATATCTTAATTGACCCATGAATGAGGTAGGATAAAAATTTCAAAGTCATTTGAATTGAATTTGACAAATTATGAAGTGATAGATCTTTAAGGGCAATTGTGTTATTTTGGAGATTTAGCCTTAATTAACATTTAGGCTTAATTCAAAAAGGGAAGTGGGTAACCTCTGATCTTAATCAATTTATTTGATGTTTGAAACACAAGGGGTTAATTGGTAGAAACCAATCTCACTTTCTTAATTGAAAAAGATAAGTTAATAAATTCCTAAATTATTAACATTTGGAAGTTTAATAAAATAAAATGAATCTAGGACTTAGGGGTATGACTTTTGAAGTCAATAATTAATCAATTTAATACCACTATTTTGATGTTCAACTAAAATCCAAATCATGAATCATGATCACCTAAAGCTTAACCTTTTCAAAACTAATTAAGATACTCACCTAGGTCTTATAGGCTTAGTAGTGACTTAGGCTAAATAAAATTTCATTTAAATAAGGATTAGAAAAGTAAACATCATTTAAAATAAAAACATCTTTCAAACACTACAAGCCCAATTAGGTTTAAAATTTGGCTAAGTTTTCCAACAACACTAAATTGCCTCTTTAAGAGTCTTCATCCACATTATTCTTAAATTTAATCACAGATGATAATTAACCTTTTCTTAGGGATAATTGAGACATCAATGTTCACTGAGCATTAAGGGTATTTACAGGATGACTTATTAAGCAACATAATAAGTTTAAAAGAACTCGAGATTTTCCACCAGGCAGGGAGAGAGTAGCACGGACCTGCTTCTTTCTCTAGATTTGTTGGATACCTCGGAGATCTACT
>NW_018224070.1:20052-22136 GCF_001263595.1 Phalaenopsis equestris
CTTTGTATAGCCTTGTTATACAATATAAGCCCTAACTCATCTTAGGATTCTGAGGTTGTCGTTTGTCACGACCTAAATCCTCACATCTTCTAGGCTATTTGTGTGATCGTTTCACATGAATGTAAGCCCTAACTAATAAAATTGGCAGGATGAAATACTTAAATATTTTCTCCTTAAAACAAAAGCTAAACATTAGGATAGCTTGGGAAGTCACCAGGTTTCTCCTCTAGGTCCATGACATCCCCTAGTTCTTCCTCCTTTGGATTCTCCAATAAAATGTTCCAAATTTGAACCAATCCCCTTTTACACCTCTACGTCCGATCTCATTGAAGAGTCCCACCCTTTGAAATTCCTTGAAGATAATATTTCTTGATTTTTATTGAGAGTCCTCTTAGGTGACTTTGGCCATTTAAGATGTATTTAACTATAGGGGTCTGCCCTTATAGGAAGCATGTCCGACCCCAGCTTAAAATAAATAATATTTAATTCTTTATATTAAATAGGGGAACTTATTAGCAAATATAAAGGTTTCACAGACCAGACGGATGTCATATATTCTTTAGTTTATTTGATCGAGCCTCATCGTCAAATCTTGTGTTTATTTTATGGGATAGATACAGAGGTAAACCACTCTTTCATTTAAACTATGAAAAATATGGGGTCAATTTGATTTCATACTTTTCTAAACTTCAACGTCCTTCCAAAGCGGGCGACGGGATTTTGATTCTGGTGACTGACAGCTTCTTGCGAGCAACTCCACCAACCTAAAATAGCGCCGACAGCTTCTGGTAACTCTGTTGGGGATAGGCTTTTCTCTCCATACAAATCAAGAGATATTATTTTCACACATCGTTAATGTGCTCATGTCCCTCTTGGACCAAATTACCCTTCTTCTTTTGACATACTTTACCCATTTCTGTCTT
Organism: Phalaenopsis equestris; assembly: GCF_001263595.1. NCBI lineage: Eukaryota > Viridiplantae > Streptophyta > Magnoliopsida > Asparagales > Orchidaceae > Phalaenopsis > Phalaenopsis equestris. The sequence continues at coordinate 20,976 of NW_018224070.1, forward strand.
GGGAAGGTACAACCAACTCCTTGGACTTTAGGACTAGCTATTCAACCATCTTCGAATAGAGGTGTTCCGAAGGCCATTAAGGACTAATTAAATTTTACTATGGGGTTGGATATCCAATAGGTGTGTTGGTGGACTAGTTCTACATGGGCATTTTCTGCCACTAAATAGGCCCCGCATTGGGTCCTAAATAACTTCACATCTCCCTTCCAATTTGATTTGCTATTCCGCAAATTAAACTAAATTGTTTTGTGTTGCGCGCATTTTGAAATTTTCTTACATTAATTAAATTTTTACACCTCTTAATTTTTCTTAAATAAGATTTTAAAATACCCATAAATTAAGACCCACCCGGTCTATAGATCAACCTCTACTTTCAGTGCTTGCACAAAAAATTATGAGGTTTTGGCCATATAAGTAACCCTAAAAATTTCAATTTTCAAGCCTGCTGCAATGGCCTACCCAATGCGTAACCCTGAAAATTTCAATTTTCAAGCCTGCTGCAATGGCCTACCCAATGCTAACCTTTTCCTGCAACCTACCAACGAAGCCATGAAGCTCGTAACCTCGCTTCAACCATCAGATTTGGAGTCAGATTTGAAGATCTTGAGGTCATCCTCGGGAAAGCCCCGTTCATGGTAATGAAGATCGCCGCTCCAGAGATGTAGGAGTCGTCTAAAAAATTCAATCTGAACTACCTTCAGGACTTCTCTGCCTGTAAGAAGGCTAAAGCTACTGTCGTCACGACACCGGTCAAACCCACCAGCCCACCAGCCTCGCTTCTGCTAAGGGAAAAGAAGTGAAGATTGTTGAGGATCCGACTGAGGGAGGTCAAACCCACCAGCCTCGCTTCTGCTAAGGGCAAAGAAGTGAAGATTGTTGAGGATCCGACTGAGGGATTAACTGTCCCACCACCTGTGTTTGAGATCGGATCAAGTTTAAGGACCATACCGTTGACCCGAACTCAAAGGAGAAACCGCAACAGAAAAGTTCAAAGGTCCATCAAAGCCCAGGCTCCTGAGAAGACACTGACCGACCTTTTTTGTAAGTCAACAATTACAAGAATTTGATGACGCAACTAGAAGATTTAAATTCCAGCAAGGATGCCAAAAACTTGACTGCGACTTTATATATATATATGTTTAATTTAATAAAGATGTATAT
>NW_018224070.1:22763-23373 GCF_001263595.1 Phalaenopsis equestris
ACTTTAGTTGTAAAACTCAACATATTTTAACAAATCAATTGGCCAGATTGAAAGTAAATTAAGATCGAAGTGAAAAGACCATCACAATTTCTTAGACATTTTTAGGGCTTCACCAGTTCAAATCACCATTTCACAAATCTCGAGACAAGGAGAAAGATAGATAAAACTACTCAGAACTCATGGGGAAAACACAACACAACTTGAAATTCATAAATAAAATCAAAGCCATACAAACTATAACAAGTAAATAACTTATCTCTAATTTTTTTCTGAAGAACACTCCTCGAAGTTCCTCTGAATCTCTTCCTTTCTTTACAACACACAAAATTCCTCTTCGAAGCGGCAAGGAGGAAGAAATCTCTCACTTTCCTTCCACTCTTACAATCTATCAAGGAATTCCACACAATATTTACACACTATTGGAACCTTTCTATAGCTTCCAAGCTTCCAAAAAGCATCCAAAAGTCTCCCCCTCTTTTTTATTTTTGGCCAAAATGTTCTCTTTAAATATGTGGATGAGTTTTCCCAGGAGTCGCTTACCCACCCCTCTAAAATCCGGCCTTATCCATTGTACATGTCACCTAACCATCGATCCCGCCGGCCGTGCCCT
>NW_018224070.1:24337-29368 GCF_001263595.1 Phalaenopsis equestris
TACAAAAATATAGTTATCTGAATTAAATTCACTACATAAAATCATATAAATAATTTTTGAAAATATTGAAATAGAGGACATCTAATAGTTAATCTTTTTCTTCCCTCCCCCAAACTTAAATTTTTAAATATGAAATAAAGGTGGAAAGAAAATACTATAAATATAAATTATACGTCAGTATTGTAGGCATCTTTATCATTCTAAAATTTTTGCAGGCCTTCTCCAATTTTTACTTTACCTTGTCTGAAATATTAGGAGTTTTCTACACATATAAATCATTAGAGGAATTTCTAGGAAATGAAATTTTGAAACAAGTATAAAACTAAAACAAACACAACATTTCCTAACACAACCACAATACTAAATAAAAGACAAAAATACTAAAATGAAAATAAACATCACATCACATTACAATCCATAAAGTACACTAAATGAAAGTCCAATTACATACTCATTCATTTTTCTCATAAAAAGATTACATAACATAAAAATAAATAAAAATACAAACATAAGTACATCAATTTCATTCTAAATATCAAAATCCGAAACTATTTCATCGTCGGCTTGATCAGCAGGTGGATTAGGTTGATATTGAGTATATCGGGGGCATTCAAGAAATGTAATATCAGGCTCTCCTCTGTAGTGTCGGGCCTGAGCATCATAACAGGCTATCTCAAAATTAGAATGCCTCTGCAGGTACTCACTATCATAATCATGTCGGCGTTCTAAACCTTTAATCCTCTCATTTATCAAATCTATGCTCTTCTGCCGCAAGGTCAACTCATTCATCAAATCTGCTAAGGTAGGAGCTAGAAGGAGGAGGAGGGTCATAACTTGTAGAGGGAACATCTCTACTAGTAGAAGGTTCCTGACTCCTAATTCCAGTTCTCCATTTCTCAGGGATACTTAAGTTTTCAAATTTAATTTACTAATGGGTTTCATAGGGTAAACCCACTCTTCATCTCAAGCTTCCACTCCAAAAAGTTGACAAAGTGCATAAAAAAGTCCAGGATGTCCTAGACCTCCACTAGTCTCACTCCTTGTCGTAGTCAATATATTCTTGAAAATAATTCTCCCCACATTTATAGTTTTATTATTCTGAATACAAAAATTCAGAATAGCTCTATCTCAGGTTACCTCACTTTGGTGGTAAGTCGGTAACAGAGTAGAGGAAATAAAATAGTGCCACGCTTTAGAGGTGGCATTTAACATGGAAGCAGAAAAGTTTACCCGTTGTTAGTCAATAGGAAAGTCCTATGGCTAGACCTAGGCTACTAAAGAAGTTTTCTAGACCTCACTAATCACATTATTGAGGGGGCCTTCCATTGTACTAAATGATTCATAATGGCAAATGTAATAATCTAGGACTTCATAAAAAGTGTAAATGCAGGCGGCAGTAAATTCCACAAAAAGTCTACGCACTTGCACGATTCCATCTTCAGCATAAATTACATTGGAGTAGAACTCCTTCACCACATTTGCATCGGCTTTATTGGAGGTGAAACAAAAGTTTTCCCACTTCCGCTCTGCAATAGCTTGTTCAATTTCTCCTCCCGGACGCTCAAAAACTTGATCTCGAATACATTTTTTTCCTTGAAGTATTGAAGTGAATCGAGTTTGAGCCATCACATTGACGAAGTGTGAATCGTCGCACTCAACTCTTCTCTTTTGATGTGGAGCCATTTTTAATCTAATCAAATCAAAGAAAATTTCCAAAAATCACTTCTAATATGTAAATAATGGCTTCGAATGGTAATTTAAAGAGTTCAACATTAAGATCCATGAATTTCTTCCAAGATTTTCTTCACATTTTCAATTTTTTGGGTTTCCTCAATGTGGAAGAACTACATGTAGAAAATCAAATATATATTTAGCTTGGAGTGAAGCTCTTACCTAAAGAAGATCAAATCCGATGTAAAAAAGCCTTGAAATAGTCTTTAGTCTTGGGAAATTCAAAAATGGCATTTTTAGGAGGAAGGGGATGATCAATAGCGGCGGGGGGGGTTAAAGGTGTTTTTTCAGGATCTCGCCTTCGGTGAGGTCTTTGGCGCCGTCAGCGCGCTCTATTGAAATTATATAACAAGTCTCGGGAAATTCTCTCCGTCGGTGGCGTCGAGGGCGTCGTCGGCGGGCTCTATTTATTTTGTCCAAAATTCATATTTTTGTCCAAATTTCATATTTTTGCGATTTTAATCAATTTTAAGCCTAAACAATATCCGTTTAATATTTTTAAACTTAATTTTAAATAGTTAAATGATGTACTTAACACATACAGACTTTCACAAAACAAAACATCACATTTATATATAAATTCCAAGAGATACAATAAACGTTACATAACACACCTAAATTAGGTATTTTCTCAATCTCAATACATTAATTCTGTGTCGCAATCCAAGCCACAACACTCAAAACGCTGAAAACAAAACATCTTATGCTTAGTCTCAACAGAGATCTTTAAGCACAATTCTAAAGCAAAGCGAATATAAAGTAAAATCTAAACACACATAAAACATAAAGGTAACATACCTACTACTCGTCAGATTCTGTGCTTGTTTCTTTTCTTAGATCACCCATTGATTGCACATGGACGAAGAGGTTGTAGAAGGGTCGGAATAGAAATCTTTCAGTAGAATCCTCCTCAATTAATTTCATCCTCTTCATCAGTCGTATCAAGCTATCTTTCAAACGTCCAGTGTGCGCAAAATGCTCTGAAATGCTCTTTCATCCTTCAGTCTAAATGATCAAAGCATTGGTAGATATTATTAATGCATTCATCACATTTTGTACCTTCTTTTTAAATTTCTTGATTCGACGCAGGATCACCAAAGACTTATCAGGGACTAAGGGTTGTACTGGCAGAGAATTCTGAGAAGATTGACCAACTATCATAGCCATGTCATTTTCATCTTCAAATGATGGGAATCTTTCAGTTGGATCCAAAGGTTTCCAAGGTAGCAGTACCTTTTTCCCAATTTTCATAGGATACTTGGAACTGGCTGCAAGTGAGAAAATTTTTGAAGGGTGTCCAAGCCCATAAGTTGATCCGTGAACGATGAGGCCTAAGACTGACTTCACAATTATAGATTCAATATCAATCGGAAGTCCCCTTTGGATGCAGTAATTCAAAATGGCACTTTCTTTAGAAACTTTACCAACCTTCATTGATGGTAAAAGTTTCACAGAAATGAAGAAGTGCCAGTTTTTAGAGATGGGATTCAACAGTGTTGAAGAAAAACTAACATACCCGTACTCTAGTACTCTCGTATTTCCCAATCATCAGTTTCGTCCATCAAATACTGGTAAATTTCATTCATATGGTCTCTCATTGGGACGAAATTGGAATAGTGGCAGACAGGAACATTCTCTATCATATATAACTTGTTGATTCTTGAAGGAGTGAAAGTAATCCATCTCCCTCACACATAAACAACTTATTGGTTAATTCCATGTAAATTTGCATAAAATTCCGTTACCACAGAAACTACCACGGCGGCATTAGTGTAGTACCACAGCGGCATTAGTGTAGCACAGCACTTCCCATCTTCGCCGTACTATCGTTTCTTCAATATCTGTCATGGCATTATTCAATCCGCAATTCACAAATCCTCATTCCTTGATTAATCTTTTCTTCATCAGCAACTTGTTGAAGATTCGTTGTGCTTCCGCAATAATGAGCTTTCGCCGATTGAAAACTCGCATTCTAGGATTATTAGGGGAATTGCACCCCATAGGAATGAAATTGACAGAGTTTTTCTTCATTTTTTGGGAGAAAATATGAACTAGAGTTTGAATTTTGAATTTAAAAAGGCTATTCCTGCCCAAAAAACTGTAAAAAATCGCTCATCAGACACAAAAAACCGCCTCTTACCGGTCTCGCCGTCGGTGGTGTTGAGGCCGTCGTCGGCGCGCTTCTGTATTAATTTTTGCCTGACTCTTGAGAAAATCCCACCGACGGCGCCGTCGAGGGTGCCATTGGCGCCCAAGGCAAAATTTTCACAGTTTCGCTCTAGTTTGAATGCATCGAAATTTTTCTTTATAGATCCAATTTTTAAGATATTTAAAGGGTAAATAAGAGTAGTAGACCTTAATAATACTATAAAATAGCGATAAATTCAAATAAAAACTATCATAATCACAATAAAGATAGATATAAATATGGGTTACCTCCCATAAAGCGCTTGGTTTAAAGTCGTCAGCCCAACCTATTCAGGGTTCATTCAGGTTGACTGAACAATGAAACCTCTTTAAAATTTGATCTTTTACCCTCATAATATGGTTTTAATCTATGTCCATTTACTTTAAATCTATTTCCCATTTTCTGATCTTCAATTTCAATAGTTTCGTAAGTGTAAACTTAAGTCACTCTAAATGGCCCAAACCAACGAGACTTCAATATCCCAGAAAATAACTTCAACCTTGTGTTGTAAAGCAAAACTTCTTATCCTGGTTCAAAGTTCTTCTGGTTAATCTATTGATCATGTCATAACTTTAATTTTTCCTTATAAATTTTGGCATTATCATAAGATTCATTTCTTAATTCTTTCAATTCATTTAATTGTAATAATCTCTTCTTACGAGCATCTTTCAAATTATAATTGAATTCTTTAATCGCCCAATATGCTTTATGCTCCAATTCTACTGGTAAGTGACAAGTCTTTCCAAAAACCAGTCTGTAAGGAGTGATTCTAATAGGAGTTTAAGCCCATAATGTTGTATCCAATCTAGTGGACCAATCTATTCTACTATGGTTTACAGTCTTTTCAAGTATTTGTTTAATCTCTCTATTAGAAACTTCAGCTAATTCACTGGTTTGAGGGTGATAAGCAGTAAAGATTCTATGAATAATATTAATTTTTTCTGCCAATCTCTGAATATATTTATTCTTAAAATGGGATCTGCCATCAGTAGTAATCTTCCTAGGCATTCCGTATCTAGTGAAAATATTTTTCTTTAAAAATCTTGAAACACTTTTAGCGTCACAGCGAGGTAAAGCTTGTGCTTCAATCCACTTAGAAACATAGTCTACTG
>NW_018224070.1:30405-33278 GCF_001263595.1 Phalaenopsis equestris
TAGTAGGAGGTGTTAGTTTAGATATAACTTGGATTTTTGCAGGGTCCGTTTCCATACCATTTTCTGAAATTTTATGCCCTAACACAATTCCTTCTACAACCATAAATTGACATTTCTCCAAGTTTAGAACTAAATTAGTTCTTTCGCAAAACTCTAAAACTTTTTCAAGATAAATTAAGCATGCGTCAAAGGATGTTCCAAATACAGAGAAATCAACCATAAATACTTCCAGCTCATCGTCAATTAACTTACTAAATATGGACATTATACATCTCTGGAATGTTGCATGTGCATTACACAGTCCAAAAGGCATTCTTCGAAACGTAAAAGTTCTAAAAGGACTAGTAAATGTTGTCTTCTCTTGATCCTCTAGAGCAATAGAAATTTGATGGTAACCGGTATACCCATCTAAAAAGAAAAAATATTTGTGCCCAGCAAGTCTATCTATTATTTGATCTAGAAATAGTAGGGGAAAATGATCTTTCCTGATGGCAGTGTTTAATTTTTTATAATCAATGTAGATGTGCCACCCAGTGACTTGTTTGATTGGTATCAACTCATTATTTTCTTTTATTTCAACAGTCAATCCTCCTTTCTTCGGTACACAATGATTTGGACTTACCCATGCACTATTTGAAATAGGATATATAATTCCAGTGTCTAACCATTTCAAAATTTCCCTTTTTACTACTTCTTTTATTATAGGGTTTAGTCTCCTTTGTGGATCAACTCTTGGTTTAGAGTGTTCATCTAACATAATTTTGTGCATACAGATCGAAGGACTGATTCCTTTAATATCTGCTAAGGTCCAACCAAAAGCTCTCTTATATCTTTTTAATGTATTTATCAGTCTTTATTCTTGTAAATCATTTAATTCTGAAGATATAATAACATGTAATGTAGATGAGTCTCCCAAAAATACATACTTCAAGTAGTTAGGAAATGTTTTCAACTCCAGTTCAGGTGGTTTAATAATTGAATGAAATAGATTCTTATCAACATTTTCTATAATATCCAACATTTCAAATCTTTCCTGAACATTATCTAATTCTTCATTTTCTAATTTGTCCAAAATAATTTTGTCATTTTATTTGAATTGTTCTTCAAAATACTTTTTATCTTTGAAATGCTCTTTAAAATGTTCATTCAGTAGATGTTCAACAATTTCCATGCGAAAACATTCATTATCTGTTTCAACAGCAGGGTATTTCATAGATTTTGCAATGTTAAAAGTTACTTCTTGATCATTTACTCTCATAGTTAATTCTCCTTTTTGAACATCTATCATAGCTTTTCCAGTAGCTAAAAATTGTCTCCCTACTCCCTAAAATCATAGGTATTTCTTTATCTTCCTCCATATCTAAGACAATGAAATCCATAGGAAAGATAAATTTGTCAACTTTTACTAACACATCTTCTATAACTCCCTTAGGATATGTAGCTGATTGATCTGCCAATTGAAGAGTTATAGAAGTAGGTGAGACTTCTCCTCATCCTAGTCTTTTAAAAATTGATAGAGGCATAAGGTTAATGCTGGCTCCCAAATCACATAAAGCTCTTCCATAGAATTTTTCACCGATAGCATACGGTATAGTGAAACTACCAAAATCTGTTAATCATTCAAGAAGCTTTTTCTGAATAATTACACTACACTCTTTGCTAAGTGCAACAGTTTCATTATCTGAGAACTTCCTCTTTGTTCAGAATATCTTTCATAAACTTCACATAATTGGGCATTTGCTCTAAAGCTTCTACTAAAGGAATATTCACCGTTAACTTCTTAAGAATTTCCAAAAATTTTGAAAATTGTTTATTCTGTTTATGTTTTTTCAGTCTTTGAGGAAAAGGTGGTGGAGGTTTTTCCACGGTAACTTTCATTGGTGTAAATGGATACTTTAAATCTAGGTATTCGTGATTTTTTTCTTTTTCGGTATCCACCTTTTCTTTTTCAGTTTCTATTTCTTTTTGTGCTCTTGTCTCTAATTCTTTTCCACTTTATAATTGAATTGCCTTGATTTGTTCTTTTCCTTGATCTTAAGAGAAAACTACTCAGATCTCATGGGGAAAACACAACAAAACTCAGAATTCATAAATTCAAAGTCATATAAACTACAACAATAAATAAACTTATATCTAATTTCTCCCCGAGAAAACTCCTCAAAGTTCCTTTGAATCTCTTCCTTTCTTTACAGCATATAGAATTCTTCTTCGAAGCGGCAAGGAGGAAGAAATCTCTCACTTTCCCTCCACTCTTACAATCTCTCAAAGAATTCCTCACAATTTAATGAATTTCCTAATAGGTTCACTGGGTTATTTGCCCATTATTGATTTGAAAAATTGTTATTCCAATTGAAATTTGGTTGATTCTTCCAACCTGGGTTATAATAGTTTGAATATGGGTTGTTGGGTCTAGTAATAGCATTTAAGGTTTCATATGAAGGTTGAACATCCACAAATTGCTTAGATGAATTTTCTTCCATCATAGAAGGTGTTGAAGAATAATTCATCCCATAATGATCTAATTTCTTTAATATTGCAGCAATCTGTGAAGCTAACACAGATATTGCATCAGATTCATGGAAGCTAGCTACTCTTTTAGGATTTACCCGCTCAAAGGGAAATTGAAAATTGTTGGTAGCCATCTCTTCTATTAATGAATAAGCCTCATCAAAAGGTTTTGACATTAAAGAACCATCAGCCGCGGCATCTATAATCAATCTAAGAGATTTCACTAATCCATTATAAAAGGGTTGAATTATTAACCAGTCTGGTAACGAATGATGAGGGCATTTCCTAAGAAAATCCTTAAATATGTCCCAAGCTTCATATATTGACTCTCCATCAATCTGACAGAACGATGTTATGTCATTTCT
>NW_018224070.1:34618-38121 GCF_001263595.1 Phalaenopsis equestris
ATTGAAAGTAAATTAAGATCGAAGTGAAAATATCATCACAATTTCTTAAATATTTTCATGGCTTCACCAATTCAAATCACCATTTCATAAATCTCGAGACAAGGAGAAAGACAGAGAAAACTACTCAGAACTCATGGGGAAAGCACAACACAACTTGAAATTCATATATAAAATCAAAGTCATACAAACTATAACAATTAAATAACTTATCTCTAAATTTCTCTCCAAGAACACTCCTCGAAGTTCCTCTGAATCTCTTCCTTTCTTTACAACACACAGAATTCCTCTTCGAAGCAGCAAGGAGGAAGAAATCTCTCACTTTCCCTCCACTCTTACAATCTCTCAAAGAATTCCTCACAATATTTACACACTATTAGAACATTAAGCTTCCAAAAAAGTATCCAAAAGTCTCCCCCTCTTTTTTATTTTCGACCAAAATGTTCTCTTTAAAGATGTGGATGAGTTTTCCCAAGAGTCACTTACACACCCCTCCAAAATTCGGCCTTATCCATTGTACATCCATTCTTATCCATTGTACATGTCAAGAGTCACTTAATCCCAAGAGTTGGCGGCCTCGATGGCACCGTCGGCGCCCTTCTGGAGAATTTGTCCTGTAGCCTCGGGAAAATCTCGTCGTCCGCGGCCTCGATGGCGCTATCGGCACCCTAGTGCAATTCTCCATATTTTGGTTTTTTTTGCTCCAAATTCACTCCTTTTTGCATCTTTTTGCTCCATTGACCCTAATTCATCATTCCTGCAACAAAACATCAAAAAAATATCATTAAAAACAGTATAAAAGAGGTATGAAAATCTCAACCTATTTTCCTTTGGTCAGACACCCGTTGAGGAGGAGCCTCATCAAGTTGAAGAAGTGTTACTGGAAATTTATCCACTCCTGCGAGGAAGTAGATTCCATCCTTTGACAGATACCACTGGATATGAGAGTATTTGAAGGATCGTTGCCGCATTACCGTCACTTCATGGACACAGTGAGGAGAGGAAGAAGTTCACTCCTATCACTCGAGTTAGTGCAATTTTCAAAAGGCTTGCTACCAAAGAAGGATGTTCGGTTATTGAGTTAATTAAACGAGTGGGAGATGCAATTTCTCCTCGCATGAAGAAGAAAATTTTGAAGGGTGTCAAATCGGATCGCTGCACCGATACAGTTCAGTGAGCTCATAGAACAGGAAGTGAAATCAGTGTCTGAAATATTTGACATCGTCACGACAATAGCCAGCGAGATAGAGGAACAAGTAGAGGATGTCCATCAGGGTCCTCCAGATTTTAAGGCAATCAAGGATTCGATGATTGAGGAAAAATTTGAAAAACTCAGGATCGAGATTTTTGAGTTGGCTTGAGAACATGGAGTTTCCGTCCATAATGATAATGAAGATTTTGATTACAATGATTACTTGGAGGAGGATTTCATGGATTTCTATGTGATCAAAACTAGAGCCACCACATCTGCACGCATGGCTCAACCTCACACCAAAGAGAACGTCGTAGATGAGCTGCGTAGGGTTATCCTCCTAAGGGATGAGCAAGTCAGTCTACTGGAGAAAAGAATAGAAGAGATAACTGCAGCTATGACCGCCATATCCATCATTCAAGGGCAATCACAAGCACCGAAATTGGCTTCTCCAAAGATAAATCAGCCAGAAATCATACACATTATAGATGAAAGAAGAGAGGCTACTTCAGCAAACAAAGATGAGCAACCGAAGAAAGATTCTCCATCAAGTGCCAAGCTAGAAAAAGAGTTCAAGAAGATGGTTGAACAAGTGCGGGACGCCTTAGCCCAATCCAAGGGCAATGCATCAATTTTGAAGGGTAGACCTTATCAAGAGGAGTTTGATGTCGTACCTTTACCCAAAGGTTTTGTGGCCCCAAACTTCAAAATATTCGACGGAACTGGAAATCCCAGACAGCAAATAGCGCATTTTCAAGCCAGCTGTGGCAATACGAGAAATAATGAAGCTCTACTCTGCCAGCAGTTCGTCAACAGCTTTTCATGAATTGCTTTTGACAAGTACACTGACTTGCCCAACGAGTCAGTTAAAATATTTTCTGAATTAGAACAGTTATTTATGAAAAGATTAGTCGGGGCCCAACATCATGTGTCTATTGGAGAGCTCATGATGGAAAAGCAAATGGCTAGCGAAACTTGGGTAGACTATATTTTGAGGTGGAGAAAGCTTAGCATGAAATGTGAACCTCAGCTACAGGAACATCATGCAATTGAAATTCTACTCAAGAGCATTCATGGGCCAGTAGCTTTCATGCTTAAGGGACTCACCATCAAATCCTTTGAGAAGCTACTCAGTAAAGCCAGCAGTCTTCAATAGGAGATTAAGCACATAGAGCCAGAAATGGCTAAGGTGGCCAAAGTGTTCAAAAATAAATCAGGAGGAGTAGTGATTGGTGATTGAAAAAGGAAAGCAGCTAATAAAGATATATGCAGAAGAACATTGTTAGTCCTCTCAGAAACAGAATAATCAATCAAACCAGCGGCCGCCTCAAGAAGGAGCACCTTGAACAGGGGATAAAAGAGTATCCCTGTTAGAGCAACAGAAAGTTGTGTATTTCATCAAGGATGAAGCTATACCTAAAATATTCAGGAGTCTGATAAAGAAGCCAGAATATGAACTACCGGATCCAAAGAAGCCAGAAGAGGTGGATAAGAAGAATGAACCAAATTATTGCCCATACCACCGATTGCTTGGGCACACTATCGAAAAATGCTTCATCTTTAAAGACAGGCTTGAGAGGAACCTCAATGAAGGGAACATAATAATCTCGAAAGAATATTTAAAAGAACTTAAAAAAGGTTCCATAAACATGATTTCAGTTGAGTCAATCTCCCCAATTGATCTGTATGTCGGAATAGATGGTTGGAATGAACTCAAGAAGTAGCTTTAAAATCAAATAAAACAACAAAAATAAAAATAACAAAAAAATGAATACCAAAGAAGAATGGAATGAACCTCCACAAGACTATTATCTCCACGATAATCCAAGAAAATACTAAACTAGATCCAGTCTGCATCAAAACAAGCCTCCATTCAGAGTCCGCAACAAACTAAGCCCGAGATGAAGATTTCGCCAGGAGATCTTTCATCGTCAAGAACAAAGAACAAGAAGAAGAAAAGCGTCGCTACAAAAATTGTTAGCACAGGGGGTAGGATAGGGGCTGCCTCTACTAGATTGGTTGTCTCGGATTCGGGGAAGAAAATCCTCGAACCCTTGACTTTGCATGATTATTTTTTTTCCCTATGAGATCTTATGAATATAGTGATTGTAATTTTGACTACGTTTTAATTATTTCTGATGATAACGTAACTGATTATGACCAATCTAGTTTTGATCTCGATCCCCAAAGTGATCCTCAGATTGTACTCGAGTCTGATGAACTCGTTGTCAAGTCCAAAGAAGACATCAATAATACCACCTACGACAGCACCGATAATGAAGAGCCAACTCTCGAGCATCACGGCGCACCGCTT
>NW_018224070.1:38179-44372 GCF_001263595.1 Phalaenopsis equestris
AAATCACAGAAGTTAACTTAAGGAGCAGAAAAATGTTACCACCAAGAGCAGCTCCAACAGATAAAGGAAAACAGATCAGATAATGAGAAGAGATACCCCCACCTCCATCAGTGGAAGAAACACATGATCAAGATAAAATTGGTGGATCATACAAAGTAGACTACAACGTGCTAGCTCATCTTAGGAAGTTGTCGGCCTGATTAAGCATCTACAATGCTTTGATCCTGTCAAAGGAGATGAGAGAGTCTCTGGTTACAGCTTTGCTTGACCCAGAAATTTGCTTAGCTCAGTTGGCCAGTACATCCTCAGATGAAGTTTGCTTATTCAAAGAAAATTCAGGGGTAACCTTCACAGATGAAGACTTGTTGCTCAGTACTGCTGACCACAACCATCCACTCTACATCTTTGTCAACATCGGCAGATTTGTGTTATCCAGATTTCAGTGGATTCTAGAGCATCTCTTAACTTGATGAGTCTATGGACATTGGCCTATTTGGATATTGAAGATGATGTTAAGAGGATTCAACCAAAAGGGAGAAAGATCCCTTGGATCAATTACATTACTTATGAAGGTTGGAGAACTCATGACGACCGCTAAATTTCATATCATCGACGCTGAGAACTCTTTTAATGCTCTACTGGGTCGACCATGGATTCATGAGCATAATATGGTTCCATCATCTCTACACCAGTGCATCACATACCGCAAAGATGGTCAAGAGATTTGCATCAAGGAAGATCTCCAACCATTTTCAGTGCATGAAGTTGGTATCGATGAAGATGTTGCCTGCTACGTGCCTCCAAAGAAGACTGTCTTCTCGCGTGAGATTCTGAAAAACAAAGATGAAGATTCAGAAGAATCATAAAAAGGAGGCCATCCAACTCTGCTTTAGCACTCTTCCACCACTCTTTTACAAAGAGATGGTGAAAGGCCTTTTAGTTCGCGCATCCGAGGTCAAGGCCAGGGACGTGGACAAGGAAAGATCAATTTAATTGTTGAACGGACTAGGTCAACTATCAACATTGGTGATGAAGACAGTTTTGAAGAGGAAATAATGATGACAAGACTAAAGAGACCTCAGTACGAGATATCCCTAAAAGATACAGAAAAGAATGAATATGAAACAATGTATGATCGGATAAACCACTATGTGAATGCTATGACCCTCACTCTGATACTCCCTCAAAAGGTCGAGAGTTTAGAGGTTAAGGAAGTCCGTAGTGTTGGTTCCAAGCCGATCAAATTTTACCGTGCTTCTACCTCTACTGAGCTTGAAAAACATGTAAATTTGGTTGTTGATTCTAATGAATTAATTGAATTGCCTTTTGGTTACTTCTCGCCTTGTGTTCAAAAGTTAATTCAACAGGGACACTTACCAAAACAAATGCCAAAAGATAAATTTCAACTTTTTGAAAAACTATGGAAAGGTATAAGTCAAACTCAAAATTCAAAAGAACGTCTCAAATTTGGTACAATCGGATCAGTCGATGATTCTGAATTTTGCATGGTTGTTAATGGTGAATCAGAAGAAAATTGCCTCGATATAGAGGATGACTCTACTGATCAACCAATACAAAATGCTCCACCAGAATTTTAAGAGGATATTAAATCTATTGTTGATGAATTGAAAGAGATTAACCTCGGGACTGAAGAATGACCCCGACCTACATTTATAAGTTCTCTACTTAATGACGAAGAATCTGTAAAACTGATCAAACTATTAGTAGAATTTAAAGATTGTTTTGCATGGAGCTACGATGAAATGCCAGGACTGTCAGCAGAGGTTGCAGTCCATAAAGTTGGGGCAGACAAGAATATAAACACTGTAAAACAAGCTCCAAGGAGAATGAGCCTCGAAATAGAACAACAAGTCATCGCCGAGGTGAAGAAATTAATAGACGCCAACTTTGTTAAAGAAGAACAATACCCCATGTGGTTAGCCAACATCGTACCTGTTAAGAAGAAAAATGGACAGATCCGCCTTTGTGTCGATTTCAGAGATTTGAACAAGGCATGTCCAAAAGACAAGTTTCCACTACCTATACCGGAGATGATGGTGGATATCGCTTCAACACATGAAATTTTTTCCTTCATGGATGGATCGTCGGGATACAACCAAATTAAGATGGCTCCAGAGGATGCAGCACTTACAGCCTTTAGAACACCGATTGGAATTTTTTACTACACAGTGATGTCGTTTGGCGTAAAGAACATCGTAGCAGCATATCAGCGTGCAATAACGAAGATTTTTGACGACCTCATTCACAATCAAGTAGAATGCTACATGAACGATTTGTTCATCAAAAGTAAACGAAAAATAGACCATTTGTATGATTTGATGATCGTGTTTGAAAGATTACAGCAATACAATCTCAAAATGAATCCCTTAAAGTGCGCCTTTGGCGTTACCTCTGGTAAATTTCTAGGATTCGTTGTCCATCATCGAGGAATCGAGATCGACCTGGATAAGATTAAAGCTATCTTGGAAATGCCTCCCCCTAAAACCTTGAAACAACTACGTTTCATCAAGGGGAAGTTGGCATATCTGAGACGCTTTATTTCTAATCTCTCAGGTAGGTTTCAGCCTTTCTCGGCATTAATTAAAAACGGCGCCAAATTTATTTAGGAAGAGAAATGCCAGAGAAGACGTTAAACAATATTTAATAACACCTCCTGTTTTGGCAGCCCCTATCCCAGGGAGACCTTTGATACTTTATACCGCGGCTTTAGATTACTCGCTCGGAGCTTTACTAGCCCAAGTTAACAACGAGGGAAAAGAAAATGCACTATACCACCTGAGTCGTCGTCTAATACCGACGGAGATAAGGTATCCACCAATTGAGAAGCATTGCCTAGCTTTAATTTTTGCAGCCCAGAAGCTTAGGAATTACTTGCTTTCTCACAAGGTAACTCTAATTTCAATAATTAATTCGTTGCAAAATTTAATGACACGACCAACACTCTCCGGACGTCTGGCAAGATGGTCGATGATATTATTGCAATTCGACATAACTTTTGTTTCTCTGCGAGCTATCAAAGGATAGATACTAGCAGACTTTCTTGCTGCTGGCAAACCAGGGATTGGTTTGATCTTTATCACGCCAGATAAGGGTATGATGAGGTTCTCATACCACCTGAGAGAGCCGTGCACCAACAATGAAGCAGAGTATGAAGTTTTAATCACCAGATTGGAAATGACAATCTCAATGGATATAACAAACATTTCCATCTATGACGACTCCCAACTCGTCATCCAGCAAGTCGTCGGACAATACAGTATTTTGAAACCAAGATTAGCAGAATACCATCAGTACAAGATGAAGCTACTGGAGCAGATCCTCAATGTGACTTTCTACCAGATTCCTAGGGGTGATAATGCCCATGTCGATGCTCTAGCAAAACTTGCTAAGGAAATGGCATGTCCCCCGGAGGATTTCATTAAAGTCACAGTGCAAGGAAGACGAATCTTGTCTCGGATCAACTTCAAAACTCTACATAAACTCAAAAAAAAGGAACAATAAATACAGTTGTAGACATCAACGAAGATTGGTGCAAGTCATTAATAGAATATTTGCATACTGGAAAGCTGTCAGAAGACAAGTCTGAGGCGCACCACATCACAAGAAGGGTCATGTCTTACGCCCTGATGGGAAATGTTCTCTACAGAAGATCTTTCAACCAGATGTGACTACGGTTTTTGAGTAGAGCCGAAGCACAGAATATTATCAATGAAGTACATGTCGGATTGTGTGGCACTCACCAGTCAGGGCCAAAAATGAAGATGAACATCAAAAGACTCGGGTGTTATTGGCCAGCGATGATGTCCGATTGCATGGATATAGCTAGAAGATGTCACCAATGCCAAGTGCATGGGGTGGTCTTACTCCAGCCTCCGAATTTGCTACAACCAACTGTTGCCTCCTGGCCATTTGAATGTTGGGACACGGACATAATAGGTCCGATAGACCCACCATCTTCCAGAGGACACAGGTTTATACTTGTCTATCGCTATAGATTACTTCTCTAAATGGGCAGAGGCAGTACCGTTACGTGAGGTTACGGTACAACATGTCCTTCAATTTTTCAAAAGCCAAATCGTCTACCATTTTGGAGTATAGTGAAGAATAATTTCCGACAATGGGACAGCTTTCAGAAGCACAAAGATCAACAATTTTGTCAAAAGACATGGGATAAATTAGAGATACTCTATGATTTACTATCCCAGAGCAAATGGTCTGGTTGAAGCTTTCAAGAAAACACTGGTACAGATTTTGAAAAAAACACTGGATGAAAACAAAAGGGATTGGCACGACAAACTATTAGAAGCCTTGTGGGCCTACCGGATGACTTTCAGAACTCCCACTCATTGTACACCCTATATGCTCATGTACGGGTCCGAGGTCGTGCTACTGTTAGAAATTTAGACACCATCTCTCAGAGTCGTCGTTGCCAACCAACTCATAATGGAAGAAAGTGCAAAACTCAGACTTGAAGAACCGGAGAGTCTTGAGGAAAAACGATTAGAAGCACAACAACATTTGGAGCTTTACCAGGCGAAGATGGTACAAGCCCATGACAAATTGGCCCACCCAAAATAAGTGAAAAATTCGAGCTCGTACTTGTGCTCAAAAGACCTATTCTTGCACGCCGCAAAATAAGTAAAAAATTCGAGCTAACTTGGGAAGGACCATTTATCGTTGAAAAGGTCTACACAGGAGGAGCCTACCAGTTAGTGGACTTCCAAGGCGAAAGACCCATGTTACCAATAAACGGACGATATCTGAAAACCTATTACGCAACCTGATGTTGCTTACCTTCGCTTTCTTTACAACTTTGAAACTTTGATTATTTTAGGGTTATCTATATGGCCAAATGTCTATGACTGGGTCCAAATTTTGTAATTAACCTCCATATAATGAAAATTTTGAGAAAGAAATTTTAAACTTCAAATTTTCTTCTTTCCACTTTTAAGTATAATGTCCCACTAAATTAAACAAAACTCATACATAAAATAAACAATTCATTTGACCAAAACAAACTGAAATTTACTTTAATAAATACTTTGTTTTGTTCTTGTTCATGAGCCCACTGACGTTTTTCCAGTCGTCTGCAAAAAAATGTCGGGACAGAGGCTGATCTTTGCTTTCCAGGATTGTTGGAACCTCACATTAAATGAGGAGATGGCACCGCGGGGCGGTACCATACACTTCAACGTGGATTTCAACCAGGTTGACAGGGACTATGAAGGTCCTCTAATGGATGTAATCAGCTGCAAAGAGAAAGAAGGATTGCCTTCACAACTGAGGGTGATCGCTAAAGATAATGTATCACGCAAGGGCAAGAACGTGATAACAGAGCGAGATCCGATGGAGGGGCCCAGCCGTCTGCTCTCCATGGTAGCTACACCAGTCGGGGGCCTAGTAGCCACCCGTAATGAATGACTGCCAAGTACTTTACTTCGCAGGACGCAATGCCAGCCGCAAGAAGCAGAGAGCTTTTCTATGACAAGAACGCAAACGTCAAAGAGAGACGAACAACTTGCTCACCCCTATTCCTGAGGAGCATATTTATGATCCAGACCTGAAAGAAACTTCTACTAACTTACCCACCACGGATGAAGAACCAGGGTTTTTAACAGAGTCAAACACACTTTTAGTTTCAAATGTTTTGTGCAAGGGTTGCCCGACATGCAACGTTGAAATACCGGTCGGGACATCAGCCATGAGCGCATTTGTAGAATGCCTGGATTGCAATGTTCTACATTTACAGCTTTTCAGAAAGAGTACACCTCAAAAGCCAACAAATCTCAGACTTCAGATTTCATGATCGATGAACCATATGTCCCATTGGGGACGGATCAGTATGTATCGTGGAGCCCAGGGTCATACATCCCACTAGAGGCTGAGTCTCATATTCCAGATCAACCAGCACCAATTTGGGTTCGCGCCAATGCTCGAAAGAAGGAACGCCTGCGATAGCTGCCAACTCCTAGTATGGTAGAACACTACAAGTTAAGCAAAGTGAATAAAAGAGAATTCAAGTTTTACGAAGAAGTTCAGGGGAAGTTCGTCAACATATTGGAAGGCCTGGAACTATATACGAGGGTTTTCTCCAAGACTGATGAAAGAAGCATTCTGGACTGTATCTTCAATTTAAGAGATAGAGGCCGGAGGCCGAGTGGGCCTTCTCATG
>NW_018224070.1:44382-48547 GCF_001263595.1 Phalaenopsis equestris
CTCATGGAAAGGACATATTCTGAGCCAAAGAAATGAATGAGAGAGAAGGGAAGAATCACCATCCAGTGTGGTTGTTGTTATAACTTCACAAATGACAAACAGGGGAATCCGCCTAGGATCCTCAGACATGATCAAGTAGAACCGCTACCGCCAATGATAAAGTGGATGATCAAAAGAATGATCAAATGAAATATTCTACCTGCTACCTGCATTCCCAACTAAAGCATTATCAATATCTATGAAGAGGGTGATTGCATTCCCCCACACATTGATCATCATGATTTTGTGAGGCCCATCTGCACGGTCTCATTTCTGAGCAAAAGCAATATTTTATTTGGGAAAGAAATCAATATCGTCGGCCCTGGTGAATTCAGAGGTTTTGTGGAGATTTCTCTACCAGTCGGTTCAGTACCTGTTCTTAAAGGCAACGGTGCAGATGTTGCCAAACATTGCATTCCAAGGGTACGACACCATAAGGTGTCTGTAACTTTTTGCGGGATAGATGATAGTAAAATGTCATATGGATTCCAGTAGGACCCAGAATTGGAGGAGTTACTTCTGTACGAGCTATGAGATGGTTGTACCTTTAAGTACATGCAAAGGGAACTCTTATCCTGGAGCATGACTTAGAATGTCTGCTTGATCAGGAGCTCAACATACCTAGTACAGAGGGTTCACTTTCTTTCTTTTAACAGCATGACATGTATCTGATGTATTCAGTCAACAATGTATTCATAGCATGAGATATTCTTGATATATTTCGACATGGACTACATAATGTACCTTTTGAGGTGTTAGCCTATGTTCAATTTATGACATCTTTTTTGGAGCAAATTAATTTAAATTTCTCTCAAATTCTGCCTTTCTGATAGTTGCCTTTTTTTGTGAGGGATGAAAGCCACGACCCACGAATTGGTTCAAAATTTTAGTGAACAGAGAATGAAACAACAAATTTTTAACAATAAATAAAATATAAATAAAAAAATAATCACCAATGATAAAACAACAAAACAAACTTCTTTTGAAAATAAACCAATTAAAATTAAAACTTTAAAGACATATTTTGAAAAATTAAATGTGATAAAAACAACAAGAAAAGAAAATGAATATATTGAGAGGATTCTCTCAGTTTTGGAGTTTCTTACTCTTTGTGCGCGCAGCACAGCCATCTTTTTCTGCAATAACTCTCTTCACATCCCCATGGAAATTCACATTCTTCTCAAAACCCCACAAAACTCTACAAATCTTCTTCAACAAAATCAACATTTTCACATGACACATTTCTGCAAATTCAACATCACAGACTCTCTACACTGTTTCCAGTTATCTATCGGGTTCGATACCTAAATTTCGACTCTCTTCTTGGAATTGATACCTAATTTTCAATTCTCATTATTGAATAAGTACCTAAATTCTGATTCCTATCCTTTCGAGGTCGGTATTTAAATTCCGACTATCTCTTCTTGCATTGATACCTACATTTCAATTCTCACATTTTTGAATCAGTACCTAAATTTTGATTCCTATCCTTTTGAGGTCGATACCTAAATTTCAACTTTCTTCTTGAATTGATACCTACATTTCAATTCTCACATCTTCGAATCAGTACCTAGATTCTGATTCTCACATTTTGAGGTCGATACCTAAATTTCGACTCTCTTCTCGGAATTGATACCTAAATTTCAATTCTTACATCTTTGGATCAGTACCTAAATTCTGATTCTCATCTTTCGAGATCGATACCTAAATTTTGGCTCTCTTCTCGGAATTGATACCTAAATTTCAATTCTTACATTTTCATATCAGTATATAAATTCTCATTCTCACATTTTGAGGTTAATACCTAAATTTTGACTCTCTTCTCAGAATTGATACCTAAATTTCATTCTTACATCTTTGAATCAGTACCTAAATTCTGATTCTCATCTTTCGAGATTGATACCTAAATTTCAACTCTCTCCTCGGAATTGATACCTAAATTTCAATTCTTACATCTTTGAATCAGTACCTCAATTCTGATTCTCATCTTTCGAGGTCAATACCTAAATTTTGAGTCTCTTCTCGAAATTGATACCAAAATTTCAATTCTTATATTTGCAGATCAGTACCTAAATTCTGATTCCTATCTTTCGAGATCGATACCTAGATTTTGACTCTCTCGTTGAGATTGATACCTAAATTTCAATTCTCACATCTTCAACTTAGTGCCTAAATTCTTATTCTCATCTTTTGAGGTCGGTACCTAAATTGTACCTAAATTCTGTACCTAAATTCTGACTCTTCTTGTCTTTTTGGAATTGATACTTAAATTTCAAATTCCACCTCGGTGTCAGCACTTACATACTAATCCCCATCCTTTAGAAATTTTTGAAATTTCCTAACTCAAAATTCACTCTCTGATCCCCAGCGAGAGTCCCTACTCCTTGATTTCAACCAGACGATCACCTGCTAATTGCCCAACAGAAATAAATCACACACACAACTCTACACATACTTCCAGGTATGTTGACTTAAGAGTTTGTATTGGTTTTTTTTTATCTTGTCGGTCAAAGCCAATACGCGCGGTGTGCTTGCCCAGCACACCCCACCTATTAAGGGTCCATTTGTTGACCTCACTTTTCGTTGAGGTTTTGTTTTTCCTCTTTAGTAGCCTAAGTTCTAGCCATAGAACTTTCCTATTGACTATTCTTATAAAACTAGACATGGAACCCTCACCATTAGAAATTCTACACTCTTCTCTACTCAACTTGGAGTTCCACATATTGGTCCTAACCTCTAAGTACTTAGTAGGATGGGTCACCATAAGGGAAACTCAATATGAGTCACCCTTAAGACTGCTGGACCTTAGGGTTAACCCTGGGTGTTGGTCTGGAGCTAAGGCACTGACTGTCACTACACTCATCTACACTCACAATCACTCACAACCCTAAAACTCAAATTTCTAGCCTAGGTCCCTTAATCCTTTTGCGATGCTCGTGTAGATGGTCCCTTAAACCTACCAGCCCTAGGGCTAGAGTTTAGTTAAGACCACTACATAAAGGACCCAAAATGGGATTTCCTTTGGTCCATGGCTCATTTAGGGTGATTAGTTACCCAATCCTATCAAAAATACTCATCTTGGCCTTTTGCCCCTAAACTCCCCAAAATTACCTAAACACCCTTGAAACCCTAAACTTTGCCAAAATTCCCAAGTTTGCACAAAATACCCAAATTTGATTAAAACTCATTTCAAACCTTTTGAAAACCTCCAAACACCCAAATTACCCAAAATCTACAAAAATGGCCAAATTACCAAAATACCCCTCTTTAGCCCAAAAATCCAAAAATTCCAAAAATTCCCAAAACCTCCCAAATATTTCTAATTTCATTTTTCTCAACTACCACATGACCCAAACCACATCACTCAATTTGGCCAATTTAACTATCTTTAATCAAAACCCCCAAATTTGCCTTTAAGGGTCCAAATTTCCCCAAATTCAACTCAAATGTCCATCAATTTGATCTCAATTAACCCCAATTCCAATCCTAAACTCAAATTATCTTTTTATATGGCCAAAATAAACCAAATAAAAGCTTAATTGGCCCATGATTTTAGCCAAATTTTGATTTAGGTCAAAACCCCAACTTTGACCATATGACGTAATCTCACCAAATTAAACCCATATCCTAGTCAATTGGCCCCAATTAAAGTTAAAAAATCTTTATAACATTCTTATGCATCAAAATAAACCATCAATTGGCCTTGTTGAAGCCTCAAATCCATTGGATTTTGGCTTAAATCAAAAATTCCCAAATTTCGCCCCAAATTAGCTAAGTCCCCAAATTTCACCCAATTGATATCCTTAACCTCGAAATTGTCATCCAATTCAAGTTGAAAACTTTTCATGGGGTCCTTATTGACCATTTACAACAATCAATTTTGACTTAGCCCAAGGCTAACCCAAGCTAGACCCAAGCCTAGCCCAACATGACCAAATTGACTAAATTCAAAATTCCCTCAAATTGACCCTTCAATTGAGCTCAAAACAACTTCCATCCTTCACCAAAGTTGTTCCTTATGATCATCAACTCCAAAGGAAATATTTATTTGGGCCAAGGTACATGGCTAGCCTAGACCAAACCCAAGATTTGGTCATTTGCACCCACTTGGACCAATGCACTCAAT
>NW_018224070.1:48571-51025 GCF_001263595.1 Phalaenopsis equestris
CCAAAACCACCCAAATTACCCCCCCCCCAGCCATTAGTTGACCCATATGGCTTAGCCAAAACACCTCTAACCACCTAAAACTAAGCCATGGACCAAAGGTCCCCCAATATAAGGGATTGTATTCCCAAAAATACACATGCTTAAGATATCTTTGCCAAATCAAAACACATTTGCATTAAATTGTTATGATGGATTCCTCTAGAGGCCCTGAGCACCTAGCCACCTCCCCCTGGCCGGCCACGAAAAAGTTCAAAACTGAGAGCCACCCCCATGGCACCACACATAAATCAAACCTAGAGTAGGCCAGCTCAGCCAATCTAATGGTTGGAGCTCTTCTGCCCTCCACCTAAGCACCACAATGCACACAAACTCATGCTCTGAGACCACAATGCACATCTGAGAGCCACCCCATGGCCATTCCATGGCCATTTTTATAAAAAAAATCACCTCCAAGCCCATGGGAGATGTGCTAAAATTTTCTTAGAGAGGCCTCTCCAAACTTCCCACAGAGCTTCCTTAATACCCCCTCAGTGCATTCCAACCACTTTCTCCAACTAATTTCCATTGTCAGAGCTAAATTTTGAGCTTGGAACTTTGCCAGAAATCAAGATAGAGCCCACTACATCTCCACACTCCACCAAAATCAAATTAACTCTACCCACACCTTCACAAAAAAGAAATAAGCCAAAGCCCCATAAAATCCCCCTTCCACAGAGCCTCTACCATAGCTCTAGTCCAACACCCAAATCCGGCTGTGATCGAATTCATACCTAAGCCTTACACCAAGTCCAGGGACTCAATCCCTAGCCTCCTTGGACCTCAACGAATGTGTCGAGCACCTCTGATTGAAGCTTCCCTTCTCAGAGCAAAGGTATAAAACTTCTCCTCCTCCCGAGCCTATTTTGATTCTACATTTAATTAGCTTAATTTAATTGCATGATTACCGTATGGATGTATTTGTCTCACTTTGACAAGTTGAAAGGATCAAATGTGAGCTGATTTGGTTGAGTCTAGGCTAAGATCTTAGGGTTTTAGTGTGGATGATCACGGGATCATTCTATCGGGGACAATGACGGGGAGCCGTTTGATCAAGCGTGTATTGAATGGATGGAGGAGATCAAGTAACCAAGACAGAGCCCAATGCATCTCCACAGTCCACCAAAATTAAATTAACTTCACCCACACCTTCACAATAGTGAAAGAGGAAGAAGCCCCATCAATTTCCCCTTCTACAGAGCCCCTACTATAGACTTCAATCAACACCCAAAATCGGTGTTGATCAAAATCACACCTAGGCCTTACACCACAGTAAGAGGCTTAATCCCTAGCCTCCTTGGGCCCCAAAAAATGTGTCGTGCACCTCTGATTGAAGTTTCCCTTCTAAGAGCAAAGGTATAAAACTTCTCTCCCTCCCGAGCCTATTTTGACTCTCCATTTGCTTAGGCTTGATTTCATGACACATTAACCGTATGGATGTGTTCATCTCACTTAGACGAGCATTTTAAAAAAAATTCACTTAATTTGGTTGAGAAATGAGAGATATCTAAAGCCTCAAAGGTGGACGGTTCTTGGCCTGAGCTATCGGGGACGATGACCACGAGCCGTCCAATCGCGCGTGTATCGAATGGACGACCAAGATGAAGCTAGACAGCGCTTCTTTACACAAACAACGGGACACGTGGTTGCTGGCATGGACTACGGCGTCAAATAAGAGCGCGCCGCGTGGAGTTTTGAAGCTGCCGTAGGATGACGAGGCGCCGCGTGGATAAGTAGAAAAATAGGGCTTTTTCTATATATTTAAACCCCCTTAACTTCAAAAATCCATAACATTGAGTAGAAAAATCACAAAAATAAAATAAAATTACCCTCTTGTTCAATAAACAGAGGAGAACAATGTGGAATAAATTTCAAGTACATTTTATGCATATTTTGTTTTTAATTAATTAAACACTCTTTTGAATCATTTGGTTCTCCATGCATGTAGACTTATCACCATAGCTTGAATTTTTGGTATGTTGTAGCTTCAGTCAAGGAGAACATTCTCTGATTTTTTCAAAGTCAGATAGAAGAGACCTCTAAACAGAGATCTATGTTCTTTAAGTTTAAGTGCATTATTTGCTCAAATAATCATGGAAATTAGCATGTTGCTTAGATCTTAAATCTTCTCCTCCGAGTTCTCTGCCTTAGGGAGACTTTTCAAAAATACAAAAGTTAATTTCCCCATTAAAAATATTTTATATTTAATAAATACCCCAAAACTTAAAATAATTCTTAAAATTAACAAAAAATTTAAAAAATTATGAAGTTTGGTCCAAAGGCCTCTGGGATCTGAAGTTATCTCCAGTAAAAATTTCAAGGGATTATGAGTCACCGTAATCAAGTTATGAATTTTCTTTGAAAAATCTTATTTTTGCATGTAAATAATTATATAAATTAAATTAAATTTTAAAAAAT
>NW_018224070.1:51313-52733 GCF_001263595.1 Phalaenopsis equestris
TTAATAAATTTCTAAATTATTAAAATTTGGAAGTTTATTAAAATAAAATGAATCTAGGACTTAGGGGTATGACTTTTGAAGTCAATAATTAATCAATTTAATACCCCTATTTTGATGTTCAAATAAAATCCAAATCATGAATCATGATCACCTAAAGCTTAACCTTTTCTAAACTAATTAAGACACTCACCTAAGTCTTAAGGGCTTAGTAGTTACTTAGGCTAAATCAAATTTCATTTAAATAAGGATTAGAAAAGTAAACATCTTTCAAACACTACAAGCCCAATTAGGGTTAAAATTTGGCTAAGTGTTCCAACAACACTAACTTGCCTCTTTAAGGGTCTTCACCCACATAATTCTTAATTGAATCACAGATGATAATTTACATATTCTTAGGGATAATTGAGACATCAATGTTCACTGAGCATTAAGGGCATTTACAGGATGACTTATTAAGCAACATAATAAGTTTAAAAGAACTCAAGATTTTCCACCAGGCAGCGAGAGAGTAGCACAGACCTGCTTCTTTCTCTAGATCTGTTGGATACCTCGGAGATCTACTAAACTTAATATGTTTTGCTTGACAACATCATCCTTAACTAAACTCCTAAGGACCTAC
The DNA here is from genome assembly GCF_001263595.1 of Phalaenopsis equestris. Classification (NCBI taxonomy): domain Eukaryota; kingdom Viridiplantae; phylum Streptophyta; class Magnoliopsida; order Asparagales; family Orchidaceae; genus Phalaenopsis; species Phalaenopsis equestris. The sequence continues at coordinate 51,933 of NW_018224070.1, forward strand.
CAAGATATGACATAAGGTTAGGAAAACTACCAAAACTTTACTTTTCCTACTCTCCATAAATGCCCTAACATGCATTTTGAGTTTCAGGAGGTGGAACGAGAAGACTCGTCAGATACACTTTTACAATTTTCAGCATTGTCTTTCTTAAACTTTTATATTGTACTTTTATACCTGTAAACTTGCATGCTAAACAACGACACCACCCAACATGAAAACTAAAACTATTAGAATAGCCATAAAACTAAAACCAAAACTAAAATCAACATCAACCAAGATAAAATTCACTCCCACAAAATTCAAAATACAAAATAACTCAAAATTTAATCACAAACATCACACAAAACTACAACTTCAATAACTTAATTATGATGTCTCTAACGGATGATCGGGAATCCCTCCGATGAGGTAACCTACGGTTGCTAACGAGGCTTCCCACGGTCTAAATGAAATTATAGAAATCATTAAGTTGGGTTTAGTAAGTTCATTTAGACTAAGTGAATCCAATAGAAAATAGTGGTGCCAGAATGAGGGAACCGTAGAATCCTAACCGGTGTCGCTCTAATTAACTTTAATATGCACCCATAAAATTTAAAGAACTTCAACCATACGGCCACCTGATTTGACATCATAACTTGACACACTAGAAAGCTCAAACTCATCGCGACAAGGAGCTTGGAGCTAGCATGATGGGCAACACAGCCATCTTCAACAGAAAAACCTGTCTTCCCCAACTAAACCAATCTTCCTTCCTTAGAATTAAACAATAAAGTCATAGGACTTTGAGGTTGCTTGCTTATGCAA
>NW_018224070.1:53042-61674 GCF_001263595.1 Phalaenopsis equestris
TCTACGTCCGATCTCATTGAAAAGTCCTACCCCTTGAAATTCCTTGAAGATAATATTTCTTGATTTTTATTGAGAGTCTTCTTAGGTGAGTTTGGTCATTTAAGATGTAATTAACTATAGGGGCTTGCCCTTATAGGAAGCATGTTTGTACCCAACTTAATAAAAATCCTATTTAATTCTTTATATTAAATAAGGGAACTTGTCGGCAAATACAAAAGTTTCACAGACCAGACAGATGTCATATTTTTTGTAGTTTATTTGATCGAGCCTCATCCTCAAGTCTTGTGTTTATCCTTTGGGATAGATACAGGGTTTGAGGTAAAGCGCTCTTTCATTTAAACTATGAAAAATATGGGTTCAATTTGATTTCATACTTTTCTAAACTTCAACTTCCTTCCAAAGCGGGCGACGACACTTTGAGTCTGGTGACCGACAGCTTCTTACGGGCAACTCTACCAAACTAAAATAGCGTCGACAAGGACATCTGGACTTATTATGATTTACTTAATGGAATCATCCTGAAAATTTAAACCCATTAAGTTATGACATACGATCTAGTAGACACGCCTTAAATTTGTATTTTCTACTTCTCTTTTAAGCATATTTTAATTCCTGTAAAATTATATATACATATATGTGCTTTGTTAGTACTGAATTTTTATGTGGAGAAACGAGAAGACTCGTCAGGTACACTTTTATAATTTATAATGCTTTCTTTTCTCATATTTTCTACACTGTATTTTTATGCTTACAAATGATAAACAACGATGTCACCCTACATGAAACCCAAAACTGCTAGGATAGCCACAAAACTAAAACCAAAGCAAAATTAAAATTGACGAAGATAAAATTCACTGCCACAACATTCAAAATATAAGACAACTCAAAATTTAATCACAAACATCACAAATAATAATTGCAACTAAATTAAGACATCTCTATCGGATGATTGGGAATCCCTCAGAGGAGGTAACCTACGGTTGCTAACAAGACTTCCCACGGTCTAAATGAAAGTATGGAACTCATTAAGTTAAGTTTAATAAATTCATTTGGACTAATGGAATCTAATAGAAAATAGTGGTACCGAAATAAGGGAACCGTAAGATCCTAACCAGTGTTGCTCTAATCAACTTTAATATGCTCCATAACTTTTAAAGAACTACAACCATAGGGACATCTGATTTGAAATCATAACTTGATACACTAGAAAACTTAAACTCATCATGACAAGGAGTGACAAGGAGCTGACAAGGAGCTTGGAGCTAACACTATGGGCAGCACGACCATCTTCAACAGTAAGATGAACACAACATCATATCCTTCTATAGAATTGAACAACAAAGTCATAGGACTTCAAAGTTGTTTGCTTATGCAACATAAATCATCACCTTATCTTTGGGCCTTTGTACAGCTCTACTATACAATATAAGCCCTAACTCATCTTAGGATTCCGAGGTTGTCGTCTGTCAAGACCTAAATCCTCATATCATCCAGGCTATTTGTGTGATCGTCTCACACAAATATAAGCCTTATTTAATAAAATTGGCGGAATGAAACACCTAAATGTTTCTCCTCAAAATTGAAGTCAAACCATAAGATAGCATGGGAAGTCACCGAGGTTCTCCCCCAGATCTATGACATCCCCTAGCTCTTCCTTCTTTGGACTCTACAACAAAATGTTCTAAATTTGAGTCATTTTCCTTTCACACCTCTTTGTTTGATTTCATTGAATAGTCATATGTTGTTGAACTCCTTGAAGTTAATATTTTGTGTTTTTTATCGAGAGTTTTTCTAAAACTTATATATATATGTAAATTAAAATGTTCATCCGAAGCGAGCAATGAGATTTTGATTCTGGTGACCGACAGCTTCCAACGGATAACTCTTTAACCAAAATAGTGCCAACAGGGGATTAGATTTCATGGGACCATTTATACCATCTTTTGAAAATTTATATATATTGTTAGCAGTAGACTATGTATCCAAATAGATGAAAGTTGTTGCTTTACCTCAATGTGATGCTCAAAGTGTTTCAAAATTTTTTGAAATGAACATATTTTGTAGATTTTGAATGCCAAGAGTTATCATAACTGATGGGGGAAGTCATTTCAGAAATGTCATAATGGAGAAATTATTAAAGAAATATAACATAAACTATAGAATTGCTACTGCTAATCATCCTCAGACAAATGGTTTGGCTGAATTATCCAATCGAAAAATTAAGAGAATTATGGAAAAATCTATGAATCCAACAAAAATGGATTGGTCAGTCAAACTTGACTATGTTTTGTGGGCTTATAAGACTGCATACAGAACTCTTACAAGAATGTCCCCACATAGGTTAATATTTGGAAAACCTTGACACTTACTAGTTAAATCTGAGAATAAATCATATTGAGCGATCAAAGAGTTCAATTATAATTTACAAGATGTTGGTGAGAAAAGATTATTACAATTAAATGAGCTTGAAGAGATAAGGAATGAATCTTATGAGAGTGCTAAGATTTACAAAGAAAAGATGAAAATGTGGCATGATTGAAGGATTCTTACTAAATAAGGATAAATATTTTCAGCTAGGGCAACAAGTTTTGCTATATAATGTACGGTTAAGATTATTTCCAGGCAAACTTAAGTCCAGGTGGATGGGCCCATTTGTTGTGATAAAAGTTTATCCTTACAGAGCTGTGGATATTAAAGATCATAAAACTGAGAAAATATTTAAAGTGAATGGTCATAGACTGAAACTTTATTTTGTAGGGGATTAGCATAAATTTAACAATCGAATGATGTTGGGTCAACAAGAATAAGCAATGGTTACTTCGAGCTGACGATGCAAAACCAAGCGCTTTGTGGGAGGCAACTCATAGTTTTGAGAGGGGTTTTAATAGTTTTGCTTTGATTGTTGTTTGTGTGTGACTAAGAAAATTTTGGTAGTATTTTATTTGAAATTATTATATGTTAATAATGATTTTAAAAACCTTATTTAGTAATATAGACATGTTAAATTGATAATTTGGACGTTAAGTTGACTGGTGCAAAATTGGGCACTGGCGCTTAAGCGCCAATATTCGACACTTAAGAGCATAAGTTATAAACCATGTACAAAATTCAATTTCTAGAAGTTTTAACCGCCAATTGGTTGACTTAAACATGGCTAAAATGTGTCAAGGCAATTTTAGGACGTGCCTAGAAGTTATTGGATGGATTTGAGTCTCTAAATAGAAGGGTTTTGTGATGGAACTACACCCCAAAATCATTTTTAGCACAAAATTCTAAGAGAAAGAGAGATTTAGAGAAAATGTCTTCATGGGAGATGGATTTTAAGAAAAAGGAAGAGGCAATGAGGAAGAAACTCATTAGTCAAAGTGCAAAACAGATATATAACAGTTTCTTAGCCGTTAGTATTGAAAGAATAGTGGAAAAGATCAACAAAATTGAGGCTAGCGTGACTTTACTTGAGACAAAGGTAAACAAATTTAATGCCCATCTAGAGCATATTGGATGGCAATTGAAAATGCAATTTAGTCACACTAGTTATATAGAAGAAGCGGATAAGGGGATCTATCTTAAGCAGAAATGGATTAAAGAAGATTGTATCAGAGCTCGTCACCACCATCCGTTTTATCAATTCTATATTCTGAATGCTCAAGGAGAGACTAATGAAAGACCGAAATTTGTCCCAACAAATAAATAATGGAACTAAGTTTAATGTTAGAGTTGTTTGTTAGGAATTGCTGTTTTATGTGTTAGTGTTGAATCTAATTTTTGGAGTTTATGCCTGTTATGTGTTTAATTGTGAATGTTTGTTAAGTGTTTGTATTTAAGAAAATTTTCTCATTCAAGACTATTTAGAATGAGAATTAAGTGTTATATGTACTTGTACTAGTTTGTACACGAATATAAGTGTTTGTTTGTGTGAAAATGTAGTGGTATTTTACCCTCGAATCGAATTAGTGATATAGGAGGATTTTGAGAAAGCGGAGAGTATAGGGAGAGAAAAATAGTCATTTAACTGTTATAAGACTTTTAGGGATGATTTAGTTAGGCTAATAATGCATTTTACTTAAGTTCAAAAATATGAAAAACAGTGTACTAGCGCCTAAGCGCCACTTATCCACGCTTAAGTGCCAGTTCACGAAAATCGGTTCGCAAACGGTTAAAGGTGAAAAATAACCCCAAAAATGTCATTTTTGCTCTTGCTGTCACCTTCTTCCTCTCGAGTTTTCAATTTTGAAGTCTAGGGTAAGCCTTTTCTTGAAGATTTCTTGGTGGATTTAAGCAAAATTTGCTATATTTAAATTTCTTAAGGTAAGAGCTTCACTTCTATGTAAAAATTTTGGATTTTCACCATGTATTTTCAGTACATTTTGGAGAAACCTGAAAATCACTATTCATGGTGAAAAATGAGGAAAAATCTATGGAAATTTCATATAAAGTGTAGTTTATGCTTATAGGAGTTAAGTTTAGTAGATTAGACTTGATTTTTGAAGTTATTGTGGAATTTTGTGAAATTTGTAGAATGGCCCCAAGAAAGAAGAGGAGTAAGGGAAAGACCCACTTTGATTCGAGCAAGTTTATGATTTTGAAAACTCAGGATAGGTATAGTGATGCTTTGCAATCACAAAAACTTATACAGGAGCAATGTTTCAAAAATCCAGGTGGATCCGTAGAAGATTTGATTGTTCGCTGTTAATGGGAACGATTCTGCTGTTTTTCTGATGTGGCTGTTTTTTTTGTGGTTTGGGAGTTTTATTCAAACCTCCTTGAGGCGGAAGAGGACCAAGTCATGGTTAGAGGAAAATTGGTACTATTTTCATCAAAGGTAATCAATATGTTTTATCATATACCACTTGATACTTTGTGTTTTTATGTGAATTATAGTTTGATTGAGACAGAATTGGACGAGATTATTTCCTATTTGACTGTTGGAAGAGGACTCTGGAAAATCACAAATGAGAGGAGAGTAAACTTTTCCACTTCAAATTTAAGTGCACCATCGAAGGCATGACACTACTTTATTTCATCTTGTCTATTACCGACGAATCATCTTGGTTAAATTATGAGAATCTCAGTGAAGTTACGAGGGAGAGAGCAATGTTGAATTATTCTATTCAGGAAGGCAAGCTTATCAATATTGGAACTTTGATCTATCAAACTATCATCAGTTCTGCCGCTACTACTACAGGTCTGGGATTTGTTTCCTTGATCTTTTATTTGTGTGAGCATTTGTGTGAGCAGGCTGGAGAGCAGGCTGGAGTGAGATATGATAGTTGGGAAGAAGTGTTGTTGCCTCTAAAGCCAATTACAAGTGTAAATGTTAAGTTGTATTCAGAGCATTCTATTTTTGGCTAAAGAGGAGGATTTTCACGGAGTTATGGAATGTCGAAGCCTGTTGCTTCTACCTCTGCTACTTCTACATCTAGACCATCTACCTCACGAGCTTCTACTTCTAGAGGTGAGTCTACTGAAACTCAAAATCAATTATTGCAGAGGGTGATGGACAATATCAATTATATCGCAAATAAGGTAAGAAATTTAGAAAGCTTTGCAGATCATATTAATGGGTATGATAGAAGGAAAAGTGATTATGAGGAGAAATTTCATTCATCTTTGGACAGCATCATTAGAGGTAACCAAGGAGTGGAATTTCCTTCATATCCCAGATACCCTGATTATGAGTCTACAAATGTCTGGAATAGCGATGATTCTGATGATGATGAGGAGGAGGACTGATTTTATTTTTATGTTTGTAATATATGATGGACTACGTGGTTAGGACTTGATACATTTAATTCTATGTGCTTATTTGGACTTTGTGATGTGTTGGACTTTTGTTAAATTGTTATTGTGATGTTTGTGTTTTATTAGTAGTTCGTTTTAATTCTTGGGTAGTAATTGTTGTTGTGTGTTGATTATTGTGTTTTAGTTAGTTAGGATTGAACTTATTCCTATGTCTTCTATGCTATGTCTTATGGAAAGATGAAAATCTTGCTAACTTTAGTTTTAAACTTTCAAAAAACTTCTACCCTGTATTTTTCTTTTATCTTGTTAGTGTGTTTGTTGTTATGTTTAGACTGTGAAATCAAAGTTATGAAATCAAAGTAAAGTTAGTGTGTTAGTTTGTTTTTATGTCTGTACCCACTACTTAGAAGTCTAATGAATCTCTACATGTTGAAGTAAAATGAAAATGATTGGAAATTGATCAAAAATTAATTTTTCTCCTATTTTTAGTTTTATGCTTGTATAATTAGGGTATAAAAATTTCTGTAAGCATGTTATTTCGATTTTCATTTCTTGCTTGTATTTATATCTGCTGATAAACTGTTTAATCTTGTTAAAAATTTAAGTTTGGGGTGGGGGCGATTAAAAATATATTCAAAACTTAAATTTTACTTGTTCTCAAATGTGCTAGAAGTGAATTTAATTTGAAAAAAAAAATGATCATGTTTATGAAGTTATATTAAGGAAGTAAAATTTAGTTATAGAAATGAGTAAGAAAACTTAGTTAAAATTCTTAGTAATGAATAAAAACTTTTAGTTAAAAGTTCTTAGTGTATAAAATGCTAAATATAGTGTAACTATCTTTAGTAAGAAAAATTGTATTTTTGAAAAAATTAGAAATTTAGACTTTTATTTTTAAAACTTAATCTTCTTTTTTTAAAAATAATTTTTAAAACTATTATTATATGTATAAGTAAAAGATTTATATCAGGACTTTGCTTTAAGAAAGGAGAAGTGGAATTCAAAACTATTAAAGGTCTTATTGACCTCACTTTTGGTTGAGGTTTAGTTTTTCCTCTTTAGTAGTCTAAGGTCTAGCCATAGGACTTTCCTATTGACTATTCTTAGAAAACTAGACATGGAACCCTCACCAGTAGAAATTCTACCATCTTCCTTACTCAACTTGAAGTTCCACTTATTGATCCTAACATCTATCCTTTGTAGGTGGGGTCACTATAAGGGAAAAGCAAGATGAGTCACCCTTAGGACTGCTGGACCTTAGGGTTGACTCTGGGTGTTGGTCTGGAGCTAGGGAACTCACTAAACTCATCTACACTCACAATCACTCATAACCCTAAACTCAAATTTCTAGCCTAGGTTCCTTGATCCTTTCGGGATACTCATGTAGATGGTCCCCTAAACCTACCAGCCCTAGGGCTATGGTTTAATTAAGACCGCTACATAGAGGACCCAAAATGGGATTTCCTTTGGTCTATGGCTCATTTAGGGTGATTAGTTACCCAATCCAATCAAAAATACCCATCTTGGCCATTTGCCCCCAAACACCCCCAAATTATCAAAATACCCCTCCATAGCCCAAAATTCTAAAAATTACAAAAATTCCCAAAAAATCTCAATAAATCTTAAACAAAAAATCTCAATAAATCTTTCCCAAAAAATCTCAATAAATCTTAAATATTCCCAATTTCATTCTCTCAACTACCACATCACTCATTTTGGCCAATTTTACCATCTTTAACCAAAACCCCCAAATTTTCTTTTAAGGGCCCAAATTTCTCCAAATTCAACTCAACTGTCCATCAATTTGATCTCATGTCCATCAATTTGATCTCTAAAATGTCCATCAGTTTAGTCCCAATTTTCCCCAATTTCAATTATAAACTCAAATTCACCTTCTGTATGGCCAAAATAAATCAAATTCAAGCTTAATTGGCCCATGATTTGAGCCCAATCTTGATTTAAATCAAAACCCCAATTTTGACCATATGACCTAATCTTACCAAATTGAACCCATAGCCTAGTTAATTAGCCTGAATTATTGTTAAAAAATATTTATAAAATTCTTATACATCAAAATCAACCATCAATTGACCTTGGTAAAACCTCAAATCCATTTGATACCTCAAATCCATTTGATTAACCTCAAATCCATTTGATTTTGGCCTAAATCCAAAATTCCCAAATTTAGCCCAAAATTGGCTAAGTCCCCAAAAATCACCCAATTGATATCCTTAACTTCCACATTGGCATCCAATTCATGTTGAAAACTCTTCATGGGGTCCCTATTGACCATTTACAATAATCAATTTTGACTTATCCCAAGGCTAACCGAAGCTAGACCCAAGCCTAGCCCAACATGACAAAATTAACTAAGATTCAAAATTCCCTCAGATTAACCCTTCATTTGAGCTCAAAACCACTTCCATACTTCACCAAAGTTGTTACTTATGATCATTTACACCAAATGCAACATTTATTTGGGTCATTTGACATGGGTAACCTAGCACAAACCTAAGCTTTGATCACTTGAGCCCACATTGAACCCATGCACTAAATGTGGCCTAACCACCCTAAAGTCACCAAATTAACTCCACCACAGCCATTACTTGGACTTAGTGACCAGTCCAAACACCATGAAAACCCCAAAATCAATCCATGGACCAAAGGTCCCTCAAATCAAGGGATATTATTTCAAAAAATGCATGTGCTTATGATATCCTTACCGAAATTAGGTATTATTGCACTAAATTGCTGTGACATATTCCCCTGGGTTCCCTGAGCTCCTAGCCACCTCCCCCTGACCGGCCGGCCAGCCTAGTAGCTGGAAAAGCTCAAAACTGAGAGCCACCCCCATGGCACCTCACCCAAATCAAACCTAGAGGCCAGCTTA
>NW_018224070.1:62133-64022 GCF_001263595.1 Phalaenopsis equestris
AGCTTCACTTCTCAGAGCAAAGTTATAAAACCTCCCCTCCTCCCGAGCCTATTTCAATTCTCTATTTTCTTAGAGTTAATTGGATTGCTTGATTACCATATGGATGTGTTCGTCTCACTTAGGCGAGTCGATAGGATCAAACCCAAAGTGATTTAGTTGAGTCTAGGCTAAGATCTTAGGGTTTTAATGTAGACGGTCATGGGATCATTCTATCGGGATGATGAGGGGGAGTCGTTTGATCAAGCGTCTATCAAATGGATGGAGGAGATCGAGTCGGACATCGGTTCGGGACATAAATCGCGGGTCGAGTCAGCAGCTACGTGGACGACGCTATCCAACCAGAGCGCGCCACGCATGGCTTCAAACCTGCCTAAGATCTAGTCAGCACACGCTGTTTAAATAGATAAATAGGGCTTTTTCCTATTTATTTAAATACCCCTAACTTAGAAATTTCATATCTTTGTGTAGAAGAACTATAAAAATAAAATAAAAATACACTTTTGCTCAGTGAACAGAGGAGAACAATGGGGAATAAATTTCAAGTCTGATGCATATTTTATTTTTAATTAATTAAACACTATTTGGAATCATTTAATTCTCCATGCATATTGAAACATCACCTCGGCTTGAAACTTTGGCCTCTGTCAATTTTGGCATGCTGTAGCCTCTATCAAGGGAAACATCCTTTGATTTTTCCAAAGTCAGAGGAGGTTTTTATATAGAGATCCATATTTTTCAATTTTTACACATTATTTCCTTAAAATAATAATGGAAATTAGCATATTGATTAGAAAATTCTAAGAAAATTTTGGAAGGTCCACCATTATCAGAGAAGCTTTTAGAAATAATTTCATGAGTCAAGTCATTTAAAATACACCTAATTTTTACAAACCCTAAATAATTAAGATAATTAATTTTATAAAATATAAACATTTAAATGACTTAATTTTTTATCTCCACCATGGTTTATGATCCAGAGAACTCACCATAAAAATTTCAAAATATTTTGTGTTCATTTGATAACCTAAGTTGATTTTTAAAGATAAATACCACTCTTCGCATTTAAATGATTTTTCTTAAATGATTTTTAAAAATTTAAATGATTTTTAAAAATCAAAATACAACTCAAAAAATTATGAAACTTAGTTTTTTAAGTTCTTTGTGATCAGGGTGATTTTCTAAAAATAAAATAATATTGGGAATAAAAACTTGATTGTTTTAACCTATTTTAAATATTTAAATAATTAAAAATCCCTAAAAATCACAAAAATAATAAAACTAATTGAAATGTTCTAAATTACTTCCTAATCACTTAGGAACAATTAGAATATTTTTCCTAGCTTTTTAAACAAAGATATTAAATTTAAAAGCTTAAAAATAATTTTTAAAGGCTAAAAATGAGTTTTCATTAAAATAATTCCAATAAATCAAATAAAAGTCAGAAAAATATAAAATATTCTCCTCTGAGTTCTTTGACCTAAGGCAGACTTTTCAAAAATACAGAACTTAATTTTTTCAATTTAAAATATTTTATATTTAATAAATACCTTAGAACTTAAAATAATTCTTAAAATTCATATAAAATTCAAAAAATCATCAAATTTGGTCTAAAAGCTTCTCTGGTTTAAGTCTACTTCCACTAAAAATTTCAAGGGATTAGGATTTACCTTGGTTAAGTTAGAAATTTTCTTTGAAAAATATTTTTTTTTGCATGAAAATAATTATATAAATTAAATTAAATTTTCAAAAATCACTTTTTCTCCTCTGATGTCTTAATTGACCTATGAATGAGGTAAGATAAAAATTTCATAGTCATTTGAATTGAATTTGACAAATTATGAAGTGTTAGAACCTTAGGGCAAATGTGTAATTTGAAAATTAGCCTTAAT
>NW_018224070.1:64076-72469 GCF_001263595.1 Phalaenopsis equestris
ATCTTAATCAATTTATGGGTAACCTCTAATCTTAATCAATTTATTTGATGTTTGAAACACAAGGGGTTACTCTCACTTTCTCAATCTCACTTTCTTAATTAAGTTAATAAATTTCTAAATTATTAAAATTTGGAAGCTTATTAAAATAAAATGAATCTATGACTTTGGGGTGTGACTTTTGAAGTCAATAATTAATCAATTTAATACCCCTATTTTGTTGTTAAAATAAAATCCAAATCATGAATCACGACCACCTAAAAGCTTGGTCTTTTCAAAGCTAATTAAAACACTCACGTAGGTCTTAAGGGCTTAGTAGTGACTTAGGCTAAATCAAATTTCATTTAAATAAGGATTAGAAAAGTAAACATCATTGAAGATTAAAACATCTTTCAAACACTGCAAGCCCAAATAGAATTTTGTTAAGTGTTCCAACAACACTAACTTACCTCTTTAAGGGTCTTCACCCACATAATTCTTAAATTGAATCACATGTGATAATTAACCTATTCTTAGGGATAATTGAGACATCAATGTTCACTGAGCATTATAAGTATTTATAGGATGAATTATAAAGCAACATAATAAGTTTAAAATAACTTGGGATTTTCCACCAAGCAGCGATAGAGTAGCACGGACCTGCTTCTTTCTCTAGATCTATTGGATACCTTAGATATCTACTAACTTAATATGCTTTACTTAACAAAATCATCCTTAACTAAACTCCTAAGGACCCACCAAGATATGACATAGAGTTAGGAAAACTACTCAAACCTTACTCTTTGCCTCTATATAAGCCGCATTAACGTGCATTTTAAGTTTCAAGTGGTGGAACGAGAAGACTCGCCATGTACGCTTTTACAATTTTCAGCGTTATCTTTCTTGTACTTTCATATTGTACTTTTATACCTGCAAATTTACATGCTAAACAACAATGTCACCTTGCATGAAAACCAAAACTGTTAGGATAGCCACAAAACCAAAACCAAAATTAAAATCAACCAAGATAAAATTCACCACCACAACATTCAAAATATAAAACAACTCAAAATTTAATCACAAAAATCACAAAAAAACTACAATTGCAACTAAATTAAGACGTCGTTATTGGATGATCGGGAATCCCTCGGAGGAGGTAACCTACGGTTGCTAACAAGGCTTCCCACGGTCTAAATGAAATTATGGAACTCATTAAGTTGAGTTTAGTAATTTGGACTAAGTGAATCCAATAAAAAATAGTGATGCCGAAACAAGAGTATGGTAGGATCCTAACTGGTGTCGCTCTAATCAACTTTAACATGCCCCTATAAAATTGAAAGAACTTCAACCATAGGGCCGCATGATTTAACATTATAACTTGACACACTAGAAAACTCAAACTCATTGCGACAAGGAGCTTGGAGCTAGCATGGTGGGCAGCACGACCATCTTCAACAGCAAAACTGTCTTCCCCAGCTAAACCAATCTTCCTTCCTTAGACTTAAACAACAAATTCATAGGACTTCGAGGTTGCTTGCTTATGCAACGTAAATCCTCACCTTATCTTTAGGCCTTTGTGTAGCCCTGTTATACAATATAAGCCCTAACTCGTCTAATGATTTCGAGGTTGTCGTTTGTCCCAATCTAAACCCTCACATCTTCCAGGCTATTTGTGTGATAGTTTCACACGAATGTAAGCCCTAACTAATAAAATTTGTAAGATGAAAAGCCTAAATATTTCTCCTCAAAAATAAAGCCAAAAATTACGATAGCTTGGGAAGTCACCGAGGTTTTTCTCTGGATCCATGACATCCCTTAGTTCTTCCTCCTTTTGATTATACAACAAAATATTCCAAATTTGAGCCAATCCCCTTTCACACCTCTACGTCTGATCTCATTAAGGAGTCCTACCCTTTGAAATTCCTTGAAAATAATATTTCCTGATTTTTATCAAGAGTCTTTTTAAGTGACTTTAGTCATTTAAGATGTATTTAACTATAGGGGCTTTCCCTTATAGGAAGCATGCCCGAACCCAGCTTAATATAAACCCTATTTAATCCTTTATTTTAAATAAGGAAACTTGTCGGCAAATATAAAAGTTTTGCAGACCAAAGAGACGTCATGTATTTTTTAGTTTATTTGATCGAGTCTCATCCTCAAGTCTGGTGTTTATCCTTCGGGATAGATACAGGATTTAATATATAGTGCTCTTTCATTTAAATTATGAAAAATATGGGGTCAGTTTGATTTCATATTTTTTCTAAAACTAAATATATATGTAAATTAAATGTCCTTCCAAAGCGGGCGACGGGATTTCAATTTCGGAGACTGACAGCTTTTGAAGGACAACTCCTCCAACCAAAAATAGCACCGACAGATCTATCCAAATATAAAAATTCTTGCCTGAAAAAAAAAAGAAAGAAAAAAAGTAGAGAAAAAGAAAAAAAAGGAAAAAGAAAAAATAAAAACGAAAAGAAAAAAAAAGAAAAGAAAAAGAAGTAAGGGAGGAGAAGCTTGAGGATTAGTGTTAAATCAAAAATTAGCTCCACATTTGATCTTTTTAAAGTATAAGACTTGAGAAACTCTTAAGCTTGAGGGTATAATATAGCAAGTAAAATTATTCTTAATAAAAATTTTTAAGTTGAGATAATAAAAGGACTAAATTCTATATTTAGAAAATCTACAATATTTTTGAATTAGATAGAAATTCATATTTCCATATTTCTTAACATTAAAAATTTCTAAAGTTTAAGTTGGTCTCATTTATTCAATATTTTTTTCTAAATTGGATCACTATATTTCTAAATTTAAACTTTAGTAACTCCTAAAGAAACTCATATACATATTTGTTGACCTCACTTTTGGTTGAGGTCTAGTTATTCCTCTTTTAGTAGCCTAGGGTCTAGCCATAAGACATTCCTGTTGATTATTCCTAGAAAACTAGGAAAGAAACCCTCACCATTAGAAATTCCAAACTCCTCTTTACTCAACTTGAAGTTCCATATATCGGTCCTAACCTCTAGCACTTAGTAGGTGGGGTCATTATGGGGGAGCTCAAGATGAGTTCCCATAGGATTGCTTGCCCTTAAATTTGACTCTAAATGTTGGTCTAGGGCTAAGGCACTCACTCTCACTCTCAATTGCTCACAACCCTAAACCCAAATTTCTTGACTTTGGCCCCTTGATCCTTTGGAAGAGTCCTTTAGATGGTCCCCTAAACCGAGTAGCCCTAGGCTAGGGTTTAGCTAGGACCAGTACATAGAGGACTCAAATGGGGTTTCCATTAGTCCATGGCTAATATAGGGTGGTTGGCTCCCCAATTCTACCAAAAATACTCAACTTGGCCTTTTTCCACCAAACTCCCCCAAATTACCAAAGTACCCTTGAAACCCTAAATTTGGCCAAAATTTCCAAATTCACCCAAAATACTCAAATTTGTTCAAAAATCATTTCAAACCTTTTGAAAACATCCAAACAACCCAAAATCACAAAAAATTGGCAAATTACCAAAATGCCCCTCCTTAGCCCAAAATTTCAAAAATTCCAAAAAATCCAAAAGATTTCCAAAACCTTCCAATTATTTCTAATTTTATTTATCTCAACTATCACATGACCCAATTGGACCAATTTGACCATTTTTTACCAAAGCCCCCAAATTGCCTTTAAAGGCCCAATCTCCCCAAATTCACCTCAAATGTCCATCAATTTGGTCAAAATTTCCTCAATTTCAGTTCTAAACTCAAATTAACTTTCAATGTGACCAATCTAAAACAAATCCAAGCTTGATTGGCTATACAAGCTCAATTGTCCCATGCTTTGAGCCTAATTTTGATCTAAGTCAAACCCCCAATTTTGACCAAACCAAACCCTCAATTTTGGCCCTATGACTTGGTTCCACCAAATTGAACCTATGGCCTACTCAAATTGCCACAATTTATGTTGAAAACTCTTCATAACACTCCTACACATCAAAATTAACCTTCAATTGGCCTTGGTGAAGCCTCAATTTCACTTAATTTTGACTTAAGTCCAAAAAAGCCCTAAATTTGCCCCAAATTGGCTATATCCCCAAATTTCGCCAAATTGATTGCCTTAGCCCCAAAATTTCCACTTCATCCCTTCATGAAAAAACTTCACAACATCTCCCTTGATCATTTAGACCATTCAATTTTGACTTATCCCAAGCCTAGTCTAATCTAGACCCAAGTCTAGTCCAACATGCCCAATTGACCAAAATTCTAAAATCTCTCAAATTGAACCCCCAATTGAACTCAAAATCACTTCAACCCTTCACCAAAAATAATCATTACAATCATATACATCAAATTTTTCAATAAATTGGGCCAATTTAAATGGCTAGCCTAGTCCAAACCCAAGTTTTTGTCATTTGGACCCACATTGGACCCATTGGACCCACATTGGACCCACATTGGACCCATGACCCAATGTGACCAACTTGGATCAAATGGGATCAAATTGACTCCACCTTAGTTAAACCTAGGACCCTTAAGACTGACCCAAACCCACCTAATCCAACCTAAATGAGACATGGACCAAAGGATCCCCAAATAAAGGGAATTATTTCCAAATTTGCTTAAGCCAAGGATATTTTTGCCAAAATTAAACACCAACCCATTTAATTGCTGTGAAATATTCTCCTGGCTCACCTGAACTCCTAGCCACCTCCCTTGTCCTAGTCGGCTGGTCAAGTGGCAGAAAAATGGCCAAACCAAGAGCCACCCCCATGGAATCAAACCCAATTCATACCTAGAGGCTACATCATCTCACTTTAAATTTAGAGCCTCTCTGTCATCCACCTAAGCAAACTATTTCACCCCCCAATTGGCCATGACAGCCACCCCAAGCCATCTTTTTATAAAATTTCCACCTCCATGGCCATGGAGGTGCGTTGAAAATTTCTCAAGGAAATCTCTTTGAATTTCTCCTATAGCTTCTTTGAGACCTTCACAGTGCAACCTAACCACCACATTGCCCTAAAGCCCCTTACCGGAGCTCAATTTCATAGCTCAAAACCTTGTCGGAGATAGGACACTCTCCACCACACCTCCACAGTGCACCAAATCCAAATTAAACTCACCCACACCATCATCAAAGTGAAAGAAGAAGAATCCCAATCAAATCCCCCTCATACAGAGCCCCTAACATAGCTCTAGATCAACACCTGAAATCGAGCTTCGATGAATTCCTAACTAGGCCTTTCACCACAGCAAGAGGCTCAATTCCTAGCCTCCTTGGACCCCCACAAACGTGTCGAGCACCTCTAATTAAAGATTCCCTTCTCAGAGCAAAGGTATTGAACTTTCCCTCTTCCCGAGCCTATTTTGATTCTCCATTTAATTAGAATCAATTTAATGGCACGTTTATCGTATGGATGTGTTCTTCACACTTAGATGAGTTTATAGGAACAAACTCGAAATGATTTGGTTGAGTCAAAGATAAGATCATAAGGTTTGAAGTTTAATGGTTATGGGTTCACTTTATTGGCGATGATGACGGATACCCGTTTGATCAAGTATGTATCAGATTGATGAACGAGATCGAGTCGGACAAGATCTTCATGTGTGAACAGTGGGACGTGTGGCTGCCGAGTCGGATGGCGGCGCTGAACCAAAAGACGATGCGTGGAGCTTCAAAGATGCATGGGATGAGGTGGCGCCGCACGGCATAAATAGAAAAATAGGGATTTTCAAATTAAAATAAATAGCCCTAAATTTAAAAATTCATATCTTGGTGTAGAAAAATAAAAAAATAAAAGAAAAAAACCTTAGTGCTCAGTGAACAGAGGAGAACAATGTGGAAATGATTTGAAGTTCATTTGATGCATATTTTATTTTTAATTAATTAAATACTGTTTAATTTTGATTCTTTTGATTCTCCATGCACGTTGACATTTCACCATGGCTTGGACTTTTGGCAGGTTGTTGCCTCTGTCTTAGAGAACATTCTCTGATTTTTCTAAAGTCAGAGGAGATCTCTAGACAAAGATCCATATTTTTCAAGTTTATATCTATTATTTGCATGAATTAATCATAATAATTAACATGTTACTTAGAAAATTCCAAGAAAATTTTGAAAGGTTTGTCATGACTAGAGAACCCTTTGAAAAATATTTCATAGGTTAAGTCATTAAAAATGCACTTAATAAATGCACTTAATTTTCACAAATGCACTTAATTTTCACAAACCCTAAAACATAAAGAAAATTAACTGCGGGAAACACAAATATCTAAACGACTTAATTTTTAATCTCCATTATGATCTAAAGTTCAGAGAACTTCCCATAAAAATTTCAAAATATTTGGAGCTCATTTAATAACTCAAATTAATTTTCTAAGTTAAATTTCATTTTTAAAACTAAAATGAATTTTAATAATTAAAATATAACTCAAAAAATTACAAAAATTGGTTTTTAAAGTTCTCTGTGGTCAGATAAATTTTCTTAAAATAAAACTGCAAATAAGATAAAAACTTCATTTTTAAGCCTATTTTGAATATTTAAATAATTAAAAAATGAGAAAAATCACAAAAATAATAAAATATTTGAAAATGTTATAAATTATTTCCTAAACACTTAAGAATAATTGGAATATTTTTCCTGATTTTTTAAGTGAAGATGTTGAATTTTGAAGTTTCAGATAATTTTTAAAGTCTAAAAATGGATTTTCACTAAAATAACTCTAACAATTCAAAAAAAAATCATAAAAATGTGAAATTTATTTATCTAGGTTTATTGATCTTAGAGATATTTAATAAAAATATAAAACTTAATTTTTCACATTTAAAATATTTTATAATTAATAAATGCTCCAGAAATTGAAATAATTCTAACAATTCAAATAAAATTCAAAAAATCATGAAATTTGATCTAAGTGATTCTCTAGTCTAATTCTATATCCAATAAAAATTTTAAACGATTAGGCTTTACCTTGGTTAAGTTTGGGAATTTTTTTTGAAAAATCTTATTTCTTGCATGGAAATAATTACATAAATTAAATCAAATTTTGAAAAATCACATTTTCTCCTGTGATGTCTTAATTGACCCATTAGTGAGGTGGAATAAAAATTTAAAATTTAGTGAGGTGGAATAAAAATTTGAAATTCATTTGAATTAAATTTGATAAATTACGAAGTGATGGAGCCTTAGGGGCAAAAGTGCAATTTTAGATATTTGGCCTTAACTAACATTTTTGCTTAAGTCAAAAGAGGAAATGGGTAATCTTTGATCCTAATCAATATATTTGGATGATTGAAATATAAGAGATTAACTATCTCACTTTTCTTAATTAAAGGATAAATTTGCATTTTCTTTAAATTATTGAAATTCGGAAGTTTAGCCAATTAAATGATCCTAGACTCAGGGGTATGATTTTGGGAGTCAACAACTCACTAATTTAACTCTTCTATTTGATGTTCAAATGACTTTAAAAAAATGAATCATCATTACTTAAAATTCAACCTTTTAAGAAAAAATAACTAAGACATCTACCAAAATCTTAAGGGCTTAGTAGTGACCTAGGCTAAATCAAATTTGGTTAAATGAGGATTAGAAATGTGAACATAATTAAAAATTGACATAATTAAAAATTGAATAATTAAAAATTGAACATCTTTAAAACACTACAAGCCCAAAGCAAAAGGTTGGCTAAGTGTCTTAATAACACAAACTTGCCTCTTTAAGGGTCTTCACCCACATAATTTTCAAAATTAAATTATAAGTGATCATTACCCAACTATTAGGGATAATTGAAACATCAATGTTCATTGAGCATTAAAGGTATTTACATGATGGGTTATTGAGCAACATAATAAGAGCAACATAATAAGTGAGCAACATAATAAGTTTAAAAAGGACTCGAGACTTTTCACCAGGTGGTGAGAGAGAAGTATGGACCTGCATCTTTCTCTAAGACCTGTTGGATACCTCGGAGGTCTACTAAACTTAATATGTTTTGCTTCACACATATTATCCAGGACCCACCAAGATATGACCTAGGGTTAGGTAGGTCACCAAAACTTTACTTTCCTGCTTCATAATTGTCTTAACATGCATTTTAAGTTTCAGGTGGTGGAAGGAGAAGACTCGTCAGGTACGCTTTTACAGTTTACAGCGTTGTCTTTTGACCGCGACTTTATATATCCTTAAAAATATAAGATAAATATGGACCGATTAGATCTACGAATTAAGATTTTAGAAAGAGCAATACTTTAATCACAATAATGAAGTTTAATTTGCTTATCTGTCACTAATAGGCAATTGCAGTAAATATGGAATTTTAATAACTATTAAATAACGAATGATACTAATGAAGGTTTAAATGTGATATTCAATATATAAGAAAACATCCTTCTCCTTGTCAAGAAATTATAGCGAATGGATAAAGTGAATTAGTTCAAAT
>NW_018224070.1:72721-73295 GCF_001263595.1 Phalaenopsis equestris
TAAATAACTTATCTCTAATTTCTCCCCAAGAAAACTCCTTAAAGTTCCTCTGAATCTCTTCCTTTTTTTACAGCACACAAAATTCCTCTTCGAAGCAGTAAGGAGGAAGAAATCTCTCACTTTCCCTCCCCTTTTACAATCTCTAGAAGAACTCCTCACAAATTAGACTCTCTACACTTGTTTCACACTTCAATTTTGAGTCTCCCCTCTTCCAGACTCTTCTAATTTATGGCTAAAATAGTCTTTTAAAGTTGTGGATGAGCTTTCCCAAGAGTTGCCTAAGCATCCCATCAAAATTTGGCCTTATCCAAAGCCTGATTGGGCATAACCGCCGAGGTCGCCATCGGCGACCTCAAAGGCACCATCGGCGGACCTTCTTAATGCATTAATTCTAGAGTCTCAAGAAAATCTCACCGTCAGCGTGGTCGATGGCGTCGTCCGCGTCCCAATTCAATTCTGCACATTTTGGTCTTTTTCGCTCCAAATTCGCTCCTTTTTGCATCTTTTTGCTCCAATGACCCTAATTCATCATTCTTGCAACAAAACATAAAAAAATACCTTTCTTTAAAGTGCA
>NW_018224070.1:73505-74601 GCF_001263595.1 Phalaenopsis equestris
AATTAACTCTGTAGCCACAAGATTATCTAGTTATCAAGTTTAAGAGTTCTAGTCTTCTATTCATTTCAAGAATGATTATATGTTGCAATATTAATTCACTTAGAATATTCAAAAGATAGGAACTTCGTGAGAACTCTACTAGTAAAAGAACTATTCCATAAATATAAGTTTAGGAATGTATTTAGGTTTTCCCTTTAGGTAGGTCCAGTGAAGCCAATTTTTGATTAGGCATATCCTCAAGCTTCTCCACACTTCCATAATTTTTTCTTTCTTTTTAGGGATTGTTCTCAATCCATTCTTTTTCATTTTTCATGTGAGGATTACTATATCTGGATAGCCTTTAATGATTTTGAACTTCACTTTTCTTTCCCTTTGAAACTCAAAGCATTCATTTACCTTATAAATATTTCATAGTTTTTACGTCATTGAGCCCCAATCTTTTCTCCTCAAATGAATTTCCAGATTCTTAATACTTCAAAATATAATTTCCTTTACTTTAAATAGTTAACTATAATCTTCCTCTTTTATACTAAATATCTTAAGTTACAAAATTAATTTTCATTACAAAAATATTTCTTTAAATCTACCATAATATTTAAAAAAAATATATAGTTACCTGAATTAAATTCACTACATAAAATCATATAAATAATTTTTTAAAATATTAAAATAGAGGACATTTAATAGTTAATATTTTTCTTCCCTCCCCCAAACTTAAATTTTTCAATATAAAATAGTACAGGTGGAAAGAAAAACTCTAAATATAAATCATACCTCAGTATTTTAGGCATTTTCATCATTCTGAAATTTTTGCAGGCCTTCTCAACATTTCTACTTCACCTGGTCTGTAATATTAAGAGCTTTCTACACATATAAATAGTTAGAGAAATTTCTGGGTAATGAAATTTTGAAATAAGTATAAAACTAAAACATTAAACAAGCACAATATTTCCTACCACAAAACAAAACTAAACAAAACAATTAAAATTAAAATGCAAAAATAAAAATCACATTACATTACAATCCACAAAATACTACTCAACATCTATTAAACTAAACATGCACATTTAACTATAACACTAACTTTATCTATAAC
>NW_018224070.1:74623-75996 GCF_001263595.1 Phalaenopsis equestris
TTTAACTATAACACTAACTTTATAACAATATCCAAGTACAATCCAAGTACAACATAATAATAAAAATGAAAGTTCAAATACACATAAACTTCCATTTCTATTACAAACAAAATGACAGAAATAAAAGTACAAATCTAAGTACATCAATTACATTCAAATATCAAAATCCCAAGCTATATCTTTGTCGCCTTGAACAGCAGGTGGATCAGGCTAATATTGAGTATATCGGGGGCACTCAGGAAAAGTAACATCAAGCTCACCTTTGTGGTGTCGGGCCTGAGCTTCATAATAAGCTACCTCAAAATTTGAATGCCTTTGAAGGTACTCACTATCATAATCGTATCAATGTTCTAAACCTCCAATCCTTTCATTTATCAATTCTATGCTCTTTCGCTGCAAGGCCAACTCATTCATCAAATCATTGAGGGTAGGGGAACTAGAAGGTGGAAGGTCATAACTTGTAGAGGGAACATCTCTACTAGCAGAAGGTTCTTCACTCCTACTTCCAGTTCTCCATTTCTCATAGGATTCATAAGTCTTTAAATTTGCCTTACTAATGGGTTTCATAGGGTAAACCCATTCTTCATCTCCAATCTCCACTCCAGAAAGTTTGCACATAAATAAGGCCAGGATGTCCAAGACCTCCACTTGTCTCACTCCTTGCCGTAGTCAATATATTCTTAAGAATTATTTTCCCAACATTTATAGTTCTATTATTCTGAATACAGAAATTCAGAATAGCTCTATCTCTAGTTACCTCACTATGGTGATAAGTCAGTAACAGAGTAGAGGAAATGAAATAGTGCCACGCCTTAGAGGTGACATTCAACATGGAAGCAGAAAAATTTACCTGTTCTCATTGTTTAATCTTCCATGTTCATTTCCCATCAGTGAGAAAGTTGATCACATCATTAAGGGGGCCTTCCATCGTACTAAAGGATTCATAGTGGCAGTTATAAGAGTCTGGGACTTCGTAAAAGGTTTTGATGCGGGCGGCAGTAAATTCAACAGTAAATCCATGCACTTGAACGATTCCATCTTCAGAATAGATTACATTGGCATAGAAATCCATCACAACATTTGCATCAGCTTTATTGGTGGTGTAACAAAAGTTTTCTCACCTCCCCTCGGCAATAACTCGCTCAATTACTCCTCTCAGAATTTCAAAAACTCGATCTTGTATACACTTCTTTCCTTTAAATATTGAATTAAATCTCATTTGAGCCATCGCATTGACGAAGTGAGACTCGTCGAACTCAACCCATCTCTTTTGATGTGGAGCCATTTCAATCTAATCAAATTATAGAAAAATTCCAAAAATTATTTCAAATATGCAAATCATGGCTTCCAATAGTAATTCTAAGAGTTCAACA
>NW_018224070.1:76082-79482 GCF_001263595.1 Phalaenopsis equestris
GGTCACTGGCGCCGTCGGCGCGCTCTATCGAATTTAAATCGTAAGTCTCGGGAAAAATCCTTTGTCGGCAGCGTTAAATTTCAGATTTTTACGATTTCGATCAATTTCAAGCCTTAACGACGTCTTTTCAATCATTATAGACATAATTTTAAGTGACTAAATGATGTACTTAGCACATATAAACTTTCACAACACAAAACATCACATTTATATATAAATTCCAAGGGGTACAAAATACGTTACATAACACACCTAAGTCTGGTATTTTCTCAACCTCAACACATCAATTCAGTGTCGCAATCCAATCCACAACACTCAAAATGCTAAAAACAAAACATCTTATGCTTAGTCTCAACTATACAGAGATCTAAAAGCATAATTCTAAAGCAAAGCAAATGCAAAGTTCAAATCAAATTACATACATAGACAGACAGGTGTAAATACAAATCTATTAATCTTCAGACTCAGTATTAGATTCTCCTCTGAGATCACCCATTGATTGCACATGAACGAAGAGGTTGTAGAAGGGTCAGAATGGAAATTCTTCAGTGAAATCCTCTTCTATTAACTTCATCCTCCTCATCAGCCTTATCAAACTATCTTCTAAATGTCCAGAGTGATCAAAATGTTCCTTCATCCTCCAGTTCAGATGATCGAAGAAATCAGAGGATCACCAGAGTCTTGTCAGGAATTAAGGGTTGAACTGAGAGTGAATTCTGAGATGATCGATCTACTATAATGGTCATGTCATTTCCATCTTCAAAAGCTGGGAATCTCACAGTTGGGTCTAAAGGCTTCCAAGGTAGAAGTACCTCTTCCCAATTTTTGTATGAAACTTGGAACTGACTGCAAAGTGAGAAAATTTTGGAGGGGTGTCCAAGCCCATAAGTTGATCCATGAACGATCAGGCTCAAAACTGACTTCACATTTATTGATCCAATGTCGATTGACCGTCCCCTTTGGATGCAGTAATTCAAAATAGCACTTTCTTTAGAAACTTTACCGATCTTCATTGTCGTTAAAATTTTTGTGGAAATGAAAAAGATCCAATGTTTCAAAACGGGATTTAGGAGTGTCGCAGAAAAACTAACATACTCGTTTTCTCTTGTTTCCCGGTCATCAGTTTTGTCCGTTAAATATTGATAAATTTCATTCATCTGGTTTCTTTTTGGGACGAAATTGGAATAGTGGCAGACAGGAACGTTCTCAATCATGTATTTTCGATCATGTATAATTCAATGATTCGTGCAGGAGTGAAAGTGATCCATCTTCCTCACACATAAACAACTCCCTGGTTGATTTCATGTAAATTTGCATAAAAAATTTTTACAACAAAAACCACCACGGCGGCGATAGTGTAGCAAAACACTTCCCATCTTCGCTGCACTATCGTTTCTTCAATTGCCGTTGTGGGATTATTCAATCCGTGATTTATGAATCCTCGTTCCTTGATCAATCTTTTCTTCGTGAGTAGCTTGTTGAAGATTCGTTGTGCTTCCGCACTAATATACTTTCGTCGATTGAAAACTCGCATTCTGGGATTATCAGGGGAATTGGATGCCATAAGAATGAAATTGGTGGAGTTTTACTTCATTTTTGGGGGGAAAATTTGAACTAGGAATCGAATTTCGGAGTTTAAAAGGGTAACTCCAGCCCAAAACCCGCCATTTGAACCCAAGTAGCCGCCATTTAGCTGGTCTCGTCGTCGGCGTGGTCGATGGCGCCGTTGGTGAGCCTCTGTATTATTTTGTCTAGACTCTCGGGAAAAACTCGTCGGCGGTGGCATCAAGGGCGCCGTCGGCGCCCAAGGCAAAAATTGCACAGTTTTGCTCTAGTCCGAATGCGTTCCAATTTTTCTCTATGGATCCAATTTTTATTATGATTCAAGCGTAAATAAGAGTAGTAGAGCATAATACTACCACAACTAATGATAATTTCAAATACAAACTACTATAATCATGATAAAAGTAAAGATAAGTATGTGTTGCCTCCCAATAAACGCTTGGTTTAACGTCATCAACCCAACTTATTCAGGTGTTATTCAGGTTGTTTGATCATTAAAATCTCTTTAAAATTTGGTCTTTTAACCTCAAAATATGGTTTTAATCTGTGTCCATTTACTTTAAATCTATTGTCTATTTCCCGTCTTTTGATCTTCAATCTCAACAGCTCCGTAAGCATAAACTTGAGTCACAGTAAAAGATCCTAATCAACGAGACTTCAATTTCCCAGGGAATAATTTTAGCCTAGTGTTGTAAAGTAAAACTTATTGTCCTGGTTCAAAGTTCTTCTGGTTAATCTTTCAATCATGCCATAACTTTAATTTTTCCTTATAAATTATGTCGTTATCATAATACTCATTTCTTAATTCTCCCAATTCATTTAATTGTAACAATCTCTTCTTACCAGCATCTTTCAAATTATAGTTGAATTCTTTAATCGCCCAATATGCTTTATGCTTCAATTCCACTGGTAAGTGACAAGTCTTTCCAAAAATTAGTCTGTAAGGAGTCATTCCAATAGGAGTTTTATAAGCAGTCCTGTAAGCCCATAATGCGACATCCAGTCTAGTGGACCAATCTACTCTACTAGGGTTTACAGTCTTTTCAAGTATTTGTTTAATCTCTCTATTAGAAACTTCAGTAACCCATTGGTTTGAGTATGATAGGCAGTAGAGATTCGATGAATAATATTAATTTTTTCTGCCAATCTCTGAATATATTTATTCCTAAAATGGGATCCTCCATCAGTGATAAAGAGATTTAATGAATAATATTAAATTTTTCTGCCAATTTTTTAATATATTTATTTCCAAAATGGGATCCTCCGTCAGTTATAATCATTCTAGGCATTTTGTATCTATTGAAAATATTTTTCATTAAAAATCTTGAAACACTTTTAGCGTCACAATGAAGTAAAGCTTGTGCTTCAATCCACTTAGAAACATAGTCCACTACAATTAATATATATAAGTTTCAAAATGAAGGAATAAATGGTCTCATAAAATCTAATCCCCAAACATCAAAGATCTCAACTTCTAACATGAAATTTAGAGGCATTTCATTTCTTCTAGATATATTACCTACTCGTTGACTTCAATCACAAGTTTTTATATATCTATAAATATCTTTAAAGATAGTAGGCCAATAAAATCCAATTTGTAAAGTTTTATAAGCAGTTTTATCAATCCCAAAATGTCCTCCAAATTCAGAATCATGAAATTTCTGAATGATCAACTCAGTTTCTTCATAAGGTACACATCTCCTCATAATAAGATCCTTACATTGTTTATATAAATAAGGCTCATCCCAAAAATATGTTTTTGCATCATGAATAAATTTCCTTTGTTGGTGCAATGTCAGCACAGGTGGCAAAAAATCACTTACAATATAATTAACAA
>NW_018224071.1:0-331 GCF_001263595.1 Phalaenopsis equestris
CAAGCTCATTTTCAGGCGTTGGTCTAGAGCTATGTAAAGGTTCTGTGGAAGGGGAATTTCATGGGGCTCTGGCTTCTTTCACTCTTGTGAAGGTATGGGCACAAGCAATTAGAGTTTGGTGGAGTGTGGAGGTGTATTGGGCTATGTCCTATTTTCCGGCTAAGTTTCAAGCTCAAAATTCAACTCCGGCAAGGGGAATGGGTGAGGAAAAATGGTTGGGATGCACTGAGGGGATCTTAGGGAAGCTCTGTGTGAAGTTTGGAGAGGTCTCTCTGAGAAATTTTCAGCACTTAGATCAATGGCCATGGAGGTGGCCTTTTATAAAAATGGG
>NW_018224071.1:691-12600 GCF_001263595.1 Phalaenopsis equestris
TGTAGATGATCACAAGGAACAACTTTGGTGAAGAATGGAAATGGTTTTGAGCCCAATTGAAAGGTCAATTTGAAGAAATTTTGAATTTTAATCAATTTGGTCATGTTGGGCTAGGCTTGGGTCTAGCTTGGGTTAGCCTTGGGATAGGTCCCAATTTATTGTTATAAATGCTCAATAAGGACCTCATGAAGAGTTTTGAATATGAATTAGAGGTTAAGACAATCAATTGGGTGAATTTGGGGACTTAGCCAATTTGGGGCTAAATTTGGGAATTTTGGAGTTAGGCCAAAATCAAATGGATTTGAAACTCTACCAAGGTCAATTGATGGCTGATTTTGATATATAGGCAATTTATTGTTATAAATGCTCAATAAGGACCTCATGAAGAGTTTTGAATATGAATTAGAGGTTAAGACAATCAATTGGGTGAATTTGGGGACTTAGCCAATTTGGGGCTAAATTTGGGAATTTTGGAGTTAGGCCAAAATCAAATGGATTTGAAACTCTACCAAGGTCAATTGATGGCTGATTTTGATATATAGGAATGTCATAAAGATTTTGCAACATTAATTGAGGCCAATTGACTAGGCTATTGGTTCAATTGGGTGAGATTAAGTCATATGGTCAAAATTGGGGTTTTGACCCAAATTAAAATTGGGCTCAAATCATGGACCCATTGAGCTTGGATTTGGTTTAGTTTGGTCATATCAAAAGTGAATATGAGTTTAGGATTGAAATTGTGGTCAATTAAGATCAAATTGGTGGATATTTGAGATGGATTTGGGGAATTTTGGGTCTTTAAAGGGCAATTTGGGGATTTTGGTTAAAGATGGTCAAATTGGCCAAATTGGGCCGTGTGGTAGTTGAAAGAAATTAAATTGGGAATATTTGGGATTTATTGGGATTTTATGAGAATTTTTGGAATTTTGGGATTTTAGGCCAAAGAGGGGTATTTTGGTAATTAGGGGGTGCCTTAGGGGTCAAAAGGCCAAGATGGGTATTTTGGTAGAGTTGAGGCATCAATTATCACCAATAAGCCATGGACCAAAGGAAGCTCCTTTTTGGGTCCTCTACATAGTGGTCTTAGCCAAACCATAGCCCTAGGGCTAGTAGGTTTAGGGGACCATCTACATGTTTATCCCAAAAGGTCAAGGGATCTATACTAGAAGTTTGAGTTCAGGGATGTGAGTGAATGTGGGTGTAGATGAGTGTAGTGAATACCTTAGCTCCAGACCAAGACCAGGGTCAACCCTAAGGTTCAGCAATCCTAAGGGTGACTCATTTTGAGTTTCCCCACAGTGACCCCACCTACTAAGTATTTAGAGGTTGAGAGCAATATGTGGAACTCCAAGTTGAGTAAAGAAGAGGGTAGAATTTCTAATGGTGAGGGTTCCAAGTCTAGTTTTCTAGGAATAGTCAAAAGGAAAAGTCCTATGGCTAGACCCTAGGCTATTAAAGAGGAGGAACTAAACCTCAACCAAAATTGAGGTCAACACCAGGCCTGCTACACCAAGCTCAAAAATGACTCATGAGTAGTCCAAATGTTAAAGAATTTAAAACAAGACATAATAGGTTTGTCATTATAAGCCAAAGTTAAAAAAATAGGTTTATGATCAGAAGAGGCAAAATTTAAATGTTGAAAATGCATAATAGGAAAGTGGCTTAAGTAAGAACCATTCCCTAAAAATCTATCCAGCCTTTGAGAAAGCAAACACCTTCTTCATGTGAAAGGGGCACCAGCATATTCAAAATCAAAAAGACCAGCTTGAGAGATGGACTTACAAAATCGGTTTATAAGAGCACTGTCACACGTTCCCCCTCCTTTCTTTTCAGTAGGCTTCATTATCATGTTAAATTCACCCCCAACAAACCAATTATCTATAATGAAAGTTCCCATAATTTTAAGTTTATGCCACAAGAGATATTTATCCTGCAACAAGGAGCTAGCATAAAAAAAAGTGGCTCAGCCAAAGTAATCTTCCATCTTGTACCTAGTTAAAACAAATTGCTCATCATCGTCCACAATGGAAAGGGTGACATTCCTTTTCCAAAAAATCCATATTTTGTTGTTTTTATTGCAAAAGTGATGAAAACTTTTGAAGTGGCTAAGAATTTTATTAGTATTAACAGTTACCATGTGCTCTAGAATAGCAAAAATACAGATTTTATTAACCCTACACAAGTGCTTCAATCTATTAAGGGAGGAAGGGTCAGCCACTACCCTAATGTTCCATATCAGTATTTTAAACATGATGTATGTATGTAATCCTCATAGAAGATCTAGTAGGATTGATAACCTACTCTCCATCAGAATGATAAATACCTTCTTGAGAGATATTAGGATCAATAAGCTTCACAAGTTCTCTTTTACCTTTCTTTCTGGAATGTCGCTAAACTTTCCATTCATTTTTCAAGGTGTTAATAACATCTTGAAGAGACACCTATACTAGAGCAAGGGAAGTGCGAATAGGAGTAGCATGAGGAGATACAATTTCATTAGTATGCCGTTGTGTAGGAGAAAAGGCAGTGTTGTGACGTGAAATGTGGAGAGGGGGGAACATTGCCAACTTCTTGCATATTTTGCTCAGTGTTAGCATTAACATCAGTAACACTATCCTGCAAATGAGAAGGAAAATTAGGCAATCCAGATGGAACATTAGAAGTAATAGGTGCAGTAGGGATCATATTATCATTTTCAAAGAAAGAGATAGATTTAGTGGTAACAGCATTAGGTAAAGGCACAACAGTGGTTGGCTCATTTTGATGCTCCACCACATCATTCTAAGACTTAACCCAAGTCTTATGAAGCTCAATAATTGTATGATTACCTTCTAGATTACTATTATCTTGATTTGCATTGAGAGTAACTCGTTGATTTGTTGATTAAAGTTGGTTATTTCCTTTGTGGAGATCTAACTTGAAACATTGAGTTGTATGATGGTCAAACATGGAGCAGTATGTATAATAAGGTGAATGACATTTTTTCCCCACTTGTTGTCAATAGCCACAATTTTGTGAGCCAATCCAAATTTTGTTACAAAATGGTTGAGTAATATCCCTTTCAATAAGGATACAAACCTCTGAGGGTTTAGTGAAAGCAAAGGTGGCAGTGTCCATTTTAAGTGGTTTACCATCTGCTGCAGCTAATTGCAGCTAAAGAGAACAATTTTTCATGATTAAAAAGGTTTAGTTTGAGACCAAGGAATTTAATCCAAACTGGTATCACTGGCAATTCATTTTTAGGATCAAAATCCACTGATCAGTTAAGGAATTTCATAATCATATTTTAAATTCACAGAAATTTTTTTAAAAAAAAGCCTACTATAAACCTCATCATTAGCAAGTTGGATTAGTAAGTGTATCCCTTCTAAAATGCCAACCTTCCACCATCCCTTAAGCTTCAACATATCATACTCTCTGCAAATTAAATCCACTTTAGGAAGATTTTATGTGAACATGCCTACAAGTTCCAATCGACAGGAAGAAGCGACAATAGAAGATTCTACATCATTGATAAACATAGCGAGTTTCCCATTTTTTCTCCTAATTTTTTGATAAAGGAATAATCTCCACCCATGTTCAAAGTGTCATGAAAATCTTAAGGAAAGTGCTCCCCAGTTCTAGAGTTGGAGGAACCCCCTCCTTCACCCAAAATAGTATCAACGAAAGATTTATCGACTGGCATCACAGCCGTGGGTAACAGAAACTAGCTAAAAACTTAAGCAAGAGGTAAATGGAACCAATAGAGATGTGAAAAAGAGAGATCTCACCACAATTCTAACACGAAATGAAGAAGATTTCTGTATCGCCATGCAAATGACCTGAAAACCCAAAACCATAGCAGAGCAGAAACTTCAGCCGTCATTGTGCATATATATATATATATATAAGAAAATTTAAAAAAAAAGATGTAGTGTAATATATTTTTACTTTTTAGTGTTTTTGCTTATTTTAATTGCTTATTGTGTTTGTGTATGCATAGTTTAAGATCTGTAGGTTCAGAAACTTACAATTTAGAGTTAGAAAGAACTATTAGAAAATTTTAAAAATAACAAAAAGAGTAAAAAAAATTGAAAAAAATGGCTTGCAACATAAATAATCAATAAATTAAAAATGAACATCAACAAAGACCTTTAACAAATTATGTCAATCCTATAGTAGTGAAAATTCACTTGACTATACAAAATCCTATTGTAGCTGCCAATTCATTTAAACTTAAAACTGTTATTATCCAAATGGTACAAAATAATCAATTTGGGGGAACACCGACTCAAGATCCTAATTTACATCTTGCTAGTTTTCTAGAATTGTGTGCTACATTTAAATATGATGGAGTCTCAAATTATGCCTTCCGATTTTGACTTTTTCTTTTTTTTCTTTTTTAATTAAGGAATAATGCTAAGATGTGGTTAAACTCGTTAGCTTCTGAATCTATCAAAACTTGGGGAGAATTATCAAAAAAAAATTTATCTAAATATTTCCCATCATCAAAAACTGCTAAGCTTAGGAATATTATCACATCTTTTAGTTCATTTGAAAGAGAATCAATTTATGAAGCTTGAGAAAGATTTAAAGATCTACTTAGAAAGTGTGCACGCCATGTGTGATCATATTAGTTAATAATTCAAACTTTTTGTAATGGGTTAGTTGGATCTCCTAGATCTATAATTGATGCTGGTGGTGGTGGATCATTAATGTGAAACCCATTCGATGAAGCATATTCTATAATTGAAGAGATGGATACTAATAATTTTTAGTAGCCATCTTATATGGTAACTCCAAAAAAAGTAGCTATTATTCATGATTCTAATGTAATATCTATTTTGACTGCTCAAATTGCTGCAATATTGAAGAAGATAAATCAATATGGGATGAATTATTCTCAGACACCTGTTGTGCTTGAGAAGAATTCATTAGGACAAATGATAGAGTCTCAATGAACATATGAAACTTTAAATTCAAGAAAAAATTGAACTAGTAATCCTTATTCAAATTATTATAACATTAATTGGTAAAATCACCATAATTTTAGTTGGATTAATAATAACTTTAATGTTGTAAATCCGCAATGAGTGAACAATCCTACCAACGAATTGAGAAATTCCAACAATCAAGGAAATTCTAACTATAAGCCTATTATCCTCAAGGTTTTAATAGCAATTTACAGAGTAAGGAGAACAAATTATCAATGGAAGAATAAATATTACAAATGGGAGCATAATTACAAGGTCAAGGAGCTGCAATTAGAAACATGGAGAATCAATTGGGCTGTATTGTTTCTGTACTTAGCAATAGACCTCCAGGCACTTTGCCTACTAATGTTGAAGTTAATCCTAAAGATGAAAACAAATAACAAATGAAGTTTATTCAACTATAAAGTGGAAATGAATTAGAAACAAAAATTTAAAAAAAAGATTAAAGTAGAGAAAGAATGGGTGGAAAATGAAATGTCTAGCGAAGATTTTCATCTTGAGTAAGAATATCCTATTAAACCCATGAAATTTATAGTAGAAAGACCACCACCTCCATTTTCTCAAAGAATGAAGCAGTATAATAAAGATAACCAATTTACAAATTTCTTTAAATTATTGAGGAAATTAACGATAAACATTCTATTTGTTGAAGCCCTGGAACAAATATCGAGCTATGTGAAGTTTATGAAGTAAAAAAAGAAAGTATACAGATAATTAAATTGCTGCACATAATGATGAGTGTAGCGTTCTAATTTAGAAAAAGCTTCCTGAGAAACTTAAAGATCCTGGTAGTTTACTACTCCTTGTGCTATTGGTGAAAGATTTTTTGGAAATGCTTTATGTGATTTATCAGCCAGTATTAATCTTATGCCTCTATCAATTTTTAGAAGGTTGGAATTATGAGAAATATCCTCTGCTAGTGTAACTCTTCAATTATCCGATCATTAAATTACATATCCTAAAGGAGTTATAGAAGATGTTTGATAAATTTATCTTTCCTGAGAATTTTATTGTGCTATATATGGAGGAAGATAAAGAAATTCCTGCAATTTTAGGAAGACCATTTCTTGCCACTAGAAGAGCTTTGATAGATCTGCAGAAAGGAGAGTTAATAATGAGAGTTAGTAATCAAGAAGTTACATTTAATATCACAAAATCAATGAGATACCCAACAAAATGGAGAGATGAACAAAAGGGAGAGATGATGAATGCTTTAGAATGGATATCAACAATTATTTAAACAATAAATATTTCACTGAAACATTTGAAAAGAAAACTAAAGAAGAAAATTTGGAGTATGAAGATGAGGATATAACTCAAGATAAATCTACAGAAGTTAGTAATGAATAATTGAATTATGTTCAGGAAAAAATTGAACTATTGGATCCTATGGTTAATAACATAAATTTAATTTCATCGATTGAGAAACCATCTAAACTAGAAATAAAAACACTTCGTACACACTTAAAATATGCCTTTTTAGGAGATTTATCTACATTACCTATTATCGTATCCTCATAATTAATTGAAGCACAAAAAAAAAGTTGTTAGAAACATTAGGAAGACATAAGAAAGCCTTTTGATGGACTTTAGCTGATATCAAAGGAATCAGTCCTTTGATTTGTTTGCACAAAATTTTATTAGAAAAATATCAAGAACCAAAAGCTGATTCTTAAAGATAATTAAACTATATGCTGAAAGAAGTTTTTATTAAAGAAATTTTAAAATAGTTTGATTTTGGAATAATATATCCTTTTTCAGATAGTGGTTGGTTAAGTTCAATTCACTGCGTTGCTAAGAAAGGGAGTGTGACTATTGTGACAAATGAGAATAATGAATTAATACCAACAATAGAAGTCACTAAATGGAGAATCTGCATTGATTATAGAAAATTAAATTTGGTCACCAGAAAAAATCACTTTCCTTTACCCTTTTTGGACCATATTTTGGATAGGCTAGCTGGGCACAATTATTTTTTCTTTTTAAATGGATATGCCAACTATCATAAAATACCTATTTCTCTTGAGGATCAAGAGAAGACAACATTTACTTATCCATATGGTAATTTTGCTTTTCAAGGAATTCCGTTTGGTCTACGTAATGCACCGGCAACATTTTAAAGATGCATGATGTCAATTTTCAGTGATTTAATTGAAAAGGGATAGAAGCCTTTATAACTCATTAGTATTAAATTGAGAAAATGTCAATTCATGGTTGCAGGATGAATTGTACATGGGCATAAAATTTTAGAAAATAACATGGAACTAGATCCGACAAAAATTCAAGTTATAGCTAACCTACCTCCACCTACTACTGTAAGAGGAGTAAGAAGTTTTTGAGGACATGTTGGTTCTTATAGGCAATATATAAAAGATTTCTTAAAAATTACAAACCCTTTATGCCAATTTTTTGAGAAAAATACAAAATTTGATTTTAATCAAGAATACCTTAATGCCTTTTAAAGATTAAAAAATATAATCACCCCTACTTCAATTATTTCAACTGATTGGGAGAAACCATTTTAGCTAATGTGTGACGTAAGTGATTATGTAATTGGAGCAATATTAGAGCAGATATATGATTAAAATTTTAAAGTTATATATTATGCTAGTAAAACTCTAAATGATGCTCAAAGTAATTATGCCACTACTGAAAGAGAGTTATTACTAATTTTTAATACTTTTGATAAGCTTAGGTCATATCGAATTAGAGTAAAATGTGTTGTGCATACAGACCACTTTGCTATAAAATATTTTATGCAAAAGAAGGATGTAAAATCAAGATTAATTAATGAGGTATTGCTTATGCAAAATTTTTATTTTGTGGTTGTAGATATGAAATGATCTGATAATAAAATAGCTGATCATTTATTTAGGTTAGAATAGGAAGAAAATTTTGACCTTGAAGGAGAAATTAATGAAACTTTTTCTGACGAACGACTATATACTGTTAAAGAATGGGAAATAACATGCTATGTTGATATTATGAACTACATTGATAGTGGTATTTTATCATATGAATTGACAAAACAATAAGAAAGAATTTATTTATGATGCAAAATTTCACTTTTGACATGACCCATATTTATACAAATAATGTAAAGATTTAGTTATGCGGAGATGTGTGTCTTTTAGAGAAATTGAAGAAATCATTTGAAAATGTCATGATTCTAAATTTGGGGGTCATTTTGGAATTAATAAAACTGTTCATAAAATTTTACAAATTGGATTTTATTGGCCTACTCTATTTAGAGATGTTAATATTTTCTTAAAAAAACATGTGATTGTTGCCATCGAGCAGGAAATATTTTAAAAACAAATGAAATGCCCCTGAACTTTACTTTGGAAGTTGAAATTTTTTATGTTTTGGGATTGGATTTAATGGGACCATTTGTGCCTTCATTTGGATATATATATATATATATATTGCGATGGATTATGTTTCAGAGTGAAGCTTGATTTCTCTTCAAGTTCTCCCTGGGGTTTGTGGTGGTTTTTTGGTTTTATCCCATGAAGTTTTTGTTTCAAGTTTGTGTTACTGTTCTATTCCTCAAGTTGCTATTAGCTACTGTTTTTTCCTGGGGCTTTCCCTTCTTTGCTGGTTTTCCTGGTTTTTGAGTTCTGATTGATACTTTTTGAGGTCTGAAATTACTTCTCTCCTTCTGCTAACTCTGGTCTAAGTTGTTTGGGGGTTTCTCTCTTTCTATGCCTTTGTCTTTGGTCTTGATATCCTCAATGGTCTACCCCATTAATGTGGATATCAATGCTCAATGCACCAAGTCTACCTTTGCTGAAGTTGTTGGTAGTGGCTTGGAAGTGCCTAAAATCCTTTGAACATCTGGTCTTCCCTCAATGTTTACATGATGCTACTGCTGGGAGGGGAGTTTACCCCTTTGTTAATATTTTAGGAGTAAAGGATGGGGAACCTGCAATTATCTTCTCCCCTCAGGAAATTAGTGAGCTCAATGAAACAATTAAATTCACTCTGGTTGGCAAATTCCAGTTTGGCCACCCTAAAATGGATTTGGTAAGGAAATTCTTTGGGGATTTGAAATTAATAGGTGCTTGGAGGCTAAGTCTAATTGATGGAAGGCACCTACTAATTTCATTATTTAATGAAGAGTGCTATGCAAGGTTTTTGCCAAACAAACTCTAATTATCAATGGTGTTCCAATGAAGTTAATCAAGTGGACACCTGAATTTGATCCCTCAAAGGAACCCCCTGTAGTTCCTATTTGGTTCAAATTCCCCAACCTACCCATTCAGTACTTCCATCAAAATGTTCTATTCAGCATAAGTAGGGTGCTTGGCTGCCCACTGAAAATTGATGCCCCTACCTTTAATATGGCTAGACCTGTTGGTGCTAGAGTTTTGGTAGAAAGGGACATCTCCCTGCTTGTTATAGATAGAGTGTGGATTGGTACTTCTGAAGAAGGATTTTAGGAGCAAATAATAATGGAACAAAAGCCAGTATATTGTCAACATTGTAAAATGTTTGGACATAATGTGGAAAGGTGTTATAGACTACACCCTCCATCTAAAAGAAAAACTACTGGGGTCAGAAATACTTCTAGGCCAGTAGAAATAGATGGAATGGTAGTGGCAGCTGTTGAAACTGATGTTTTTGTTGAAAAGACTATTGGGGTTAAACCCAATAATAGTGCTGTGGAGCAAGAGGAAGCCATTGGCATTAACAAAAATTTGAAGGGAAATATTATGCATGATGACAACTTAATCAGTATTAATCCATTTAGAGTTGAAGACCAGAGCATTGACAGTTTGACTGATGTCTTAACTAAAGATTGGCAAGTTCAAAGAAGCAATAAAAAGAAAAAAGTCAAGTTATAATTGAAACAACCTTTGGAGGGCCCAACTACTTTAGATCATCATCCAAGGACTAGGAGGAAAGGGAGGACCTTCTCTCAATGATTAAGTTCCTTGTTTGGAATATTAGGGGTATTGCTTACCCCTCTTCTCTCAAGAGATTAAAAAATCTAGTGTTAAAAAATCTAGTGAGAGTCCATAATGTTTGGTGTTTTTCCATTCTTAAACATTTAGTTACTAAAAATTCCCAAAAAATTCAAAAGAAGTTCACTCAATTTGGTCATTTTGCTAACTCCAATAATAAAATTTGGCTTTTTGCTAGAGCTGAATTACATTGGTCAATTTTGATAAATCATTATCAGTTTATTCACATCTAATTCTACATTGGAGCTCAAGTTGGCTATGCCACTTTCATTTATGCCAGTAGCCTTGCATGTCAACAACCTTGCATGCAACCAAGCCACCTTATGGAATGAGTTGATTCTGCAAGGACAAGCTGTGAACTCTTTTTGGATTTTTGGGGGGTGACTTAAACTGTCTTTCCTCTCTTGGTGAAAGAAAAGGTGATAGACCACCCACTGTCTCTGCAATAAATAGATTTAATGATTTTATCTCTGAGGTTCAGTTATTTGATTTGGGGTACCAAGGGCCAGAATTCACTTGGAGAAGAGGTGTCATGTTGGAGAGGTTGGATAGAATGATGGGTAACTCTAAATGGGTTCAGAACGTCCCTTGCACTATCATTACTCGTTTGGCTATGGCAGGTTCTGACCATAGACCATTGTTATGCACTATCCAAAAAGCTGAAAATCCAAAAAATGCTCCTTTCAGATTCCAAAACATGTGGACTCTGCACCCTCAATTTGTTGAAGAAGTTTATAAGGTTTGGAGGGCTGAAGGGAACTCTAATCCCTGGGTAAAATTGTGGATCCTTCAGATAAAGGTAGCTGCTCTTCTTAAGAAGTGGAATTGGGAAACATTTGGCAATATTAATAAGAACTTGACCACTGCCCAAAGTAATGTTATCAGAATGGAAAAGGAAAAGAATTTAAAGAATTATCAAATGGGTTTGAACTCTGAAGCTAATCTACACAAAGCCAGTGAAGAACTGTTAATGCAAACTAATTATACTGAATATTTTCTGAAACAAAAAGTAGTAGTCACCAGATTTATGGATGGAGACAGAAACAAAAGCTAT
Source organism: Phalaenopsis equestris (assembly GCF_001263595.1). Taxonomy (NCBI): domain Eukaryota; kingdom Viridiplantae; phylum Streptophyta; class Magnoliopsida; order Asparagales; family Orchidaceae; genus Phalaenopsis; species Phalaenopsis equestris. The sequence goes on from NW_018224071.1 coordinate 11,686, forward strand.
TATTATGCTTGTATTAATTTCAGAAGGAAGAATAACATGATTCTTTCCATACATGATTCTAATGGTAAGGTAGTAACTGATGCTGAGGACATTGCCATTGATGTTGTTAATTATTTTCAAAATATCTTTATGGATTAGTCTACTGAGAGAGCTCCTATCAAGGTGGAACTTTTCTCTGAGTGCATTGATTATGTTCAAAGCTTGGACCTTATTCAGCCTATGGTGGAAGGGGAAATTAAAGCTGCATTGGACTCTATTGATGACAATAAGGTGGCTGGCCTTGATGGCTTTATTGCCAAATTCTATAAGACTTCTTGACTACTTTTGGAATATCATCAGTGGGAAGGTTGTTGATGCTGTGCAAAGATTCTTTAAAGGTATGGATCCCCCTAAGTACTTCACTGCTTCCACTATAACTTTGATTCCCAAAAATGATAGCAGAATTGGGTAGGGAGATTTCAGACCTATCAGTCTAACAAATGTTTTGTCTAAAGTTATTAGCAAGGTTATTAACAATATCTGATAATATACTCTTGTGAAAGGGAGACAAATCTCTGATAATATACTCTTGGCACAGGAGTTGTTGTTGGACCTTGACAGAAAATGTAGAGGTAGCAACCTCATTATGAATTTAGATATCCAGAAAGCATATGATACTATCAATTGGAATTTTATGTTGGACACTTTAAATGCTAGGGGTTTCTCTGGGGCTCTTATAATTTTGGTTAGAAGGTGGCTTTGTATTAACAATCACTCTATCTTAATCAATGGCAAAAGCCATGGGTTCTGCACTGCCTCAAGGGGAATTAAACAAGGAGACCCACTGTCTCCTACTAACTTCATTCTTGCTATGGATTATCTTTCTAGACTTTTAAATTAAATGTTTGCCTCTTCTCCTCACCTGACATATCAGCA